>NW_024061429.1:0-80000 GCF_016432855.1 Salvelinus namaycush
GGCCTTCACAACAACATGGGTTCTGGGTTCAGACCTTCACAACAACATGGTTACCGGGTTCAGGCCTTCACAACAACATGGGTTACTGGGTTCAGATTCACACCATGGGTTACTGGGTTCAGACCTTCACAACAACATGGGTTACCGGGTTCAGACCTTCACAACAACATGGGTTACTGGGTTCAGACCTTCACACACATGGTTACTGGGTTCAGACCTTCACAACAACATGGGTTGGGTTCAGGCCTTCACAACACAACATGGGTTATTGGGTTCAGACCTTCACAACAACATGGGTTATGGGTTCAGACCTTCACAACAACATGGGTTATTGGGTTCAGACCTTCACAACAACATGGGTTACTGGGTTCAGACCTTCACAACAACATGGGTTATTGGGTTCAGACCTTCACAACAACATGGGTTATTGGGTTCAGACCTTCACAACAACATGGGTTATTGGGTTCAGACCTTCACAACAACATGGGTTATTGGGTTCAGGCCTTCACAACAACATGGGTTATTGGGTTCAGGCCTTCACAACAACATGGGTTATTGGGTTCAGGCCTTCACAACAACATGGGTTATTGGGTTCAGGCCTTCACAACAACATGGGTTACTGGGTTCAGGCCTTCACAACAACATGGGTTATTGGGTTCAGGCCTTCACAACAACATGGGTTACTGGGTTCAGACCTTCACAACAACATGGGTTACCGGGTTCAGACCTTCACAACAACATGGGTTACTGGGTTCAGACCTTCACAACAACATGGGTTACTGGGTTCAGACCTTCACAACAACATGGGTTACCGGGTTCAGACCTTCACAACAACATGGGTTACTGGGTTCAGACCTTCACAACAACATGGGTTACTGGGTTCAGACCTTCACAACAACATGGGTTACTGGGTTCAGACCTTCACAACAACATGGGTTACCGGGTTCAGACCTTCACAACAACATGGGTTACTGGGTTCAGACCTTCACAACAACATGGGTTACTGGGTTCAGACCTTCACAACAACATGGGTTACTGGGTTAAAACCTTCACTACACACAACAACATGGGTTACTGGGTTCAGACCTCAGATGGCACACTGTTACATTCATGTTGTTAGTGTGTGTGATCCCTGAGGGAATTGAACCCACAATCTTGGTGTCACAACTCTCTGTCTGTCTGTGGTGTGTGTCAGATTCAAAGCGAGGTGTGTGTGTGTCAGGTTCAAAGCGAGGTGTGTGTGTGTCAGGTTCAAAGCGAGGTGTGTGTGTGTGTCAGGTTCAAAGCGAGGTGTGTGTGTGTGTTTGTGTCAGGTTCAAAGCGAGGTGTGTGTGTGTGTTAGGGACTTACTAGAGAGCACAGTAGTGAGGAAGATGTAATCAGAGAAGGAGATGAGACCACACTCCCCCAGTGTGAAGAAGATACTGTCCTCATCCGCAAACTTCTCCTTCCCCTGGGTAATCTTCTACTTGAGAGAGAGAGAGAGAGACAAAGAGAGGGCACACTAGTCAGTCCTGTGGTGTGAGCAGGGAACCTCCCATTTAATTTTTTTGAAATCATATTGCATCATGGTGAGTGACCACAGAACACTCTTTAGAATTGGGAGACACAAAGCGCTCCATACACAGGACACGAAGCCAACCAGGCAGACGAAGGGAGCAGGAATCACCATGAGTCACCGTACAGTACAGCCGATACAATATAAAAAGGAGACACAGGTGTTTATAATAACGCAAAGACACACCTCACAGAGAAACACAGTATCATATACATACAACTTCCAACAACAGTATCTTCCTCTTGATTTACAACATCAATTATTCATGTTGACACATTGCCTCACAAGTGAGAGAATCTCCGATTAAGCCTAGTCTTAGACCTAGACTAAAATGTACTTTCAATGGAAATGTATACCGGACCAAGATAATGATATAGACTTTCACACACAGCAGAGTGTTTCCACCACACTACATTATTAAAGTGGAGTAGCCTTTCCTGCAGTGGCCTGACCAAAGCGCCCTCTAGTGGCCTCATGGGTGGAATGTTATTCATTTTTTTCATAGTTTCATAATTAATAAACATTCATTTATTACCGAAAATCTGGTGTTTCTATTTGAAACGATTTTGTTATATTTAAGTCTTCTCTGATGTATATAAAGTGTAATATTGGGATACAAAATGTAATACATTTCAACTCCATATCTGGCATGTTACAGGTGTCTTTGTTTTTTAAGCCCATAACCATTTATGTGATTTGTATACTTTTTCCCTAGTGTATTTGTGTTTTGTATTAGTGATTCACCATAGTGAACCTGAACCTACGCCTTTTCTGGGTCTCTATGTTTTTTGGTTGGATAGGTTTCTCAATTTCATTCTTTATCAAGGCACAAGGCGAGACCCAGATGTAGACACAGGAGGCAGATGGTTGGAGTCTTACAATGTTTATTAACCCAAAGGAGTAGGCAAGAGAATGGTTGTGGACAGGCAAAAAGGTCAAAATCAGATCTGAGTCCAGGAGGTACAGAGTAGCAGACAGGCTCGTGGTCAAGGCAGGCAGAATGGTCAGGCAGGCGGGTACAAAGTCCAGAAACAGGCAAGGGTCAAAACCGGGAGGACTAGAAAAAGGAGAATGCAAAAAGCAGGAGAACGGGAAAAACGCTGGTTGATTTGGAAACATACAAGACGAACTGGCACAGAGAGACAGGAAACACAGGGATAAATACACTGGTACAGAGAGACAGGAAACACAGGGATAAATACACTGGTACAGAGAGACAGGAAACACAGGGATAAATACACTGGTACAGAGAGACAGGAAACACAGGGATAAATACACTGGTACAGAGAGACAGGAAACACAGGGATAAATACACTGGCACAGAGAGACAGGAAACACAGGGATAAATACACTGGTACAGAGAGACAGGAAACACAGGGATAAATACACTGGCACAGAGAGACAGGAAACACAGGGATAAATACACTGGCACAGAGAGACAGGAAACACAGGGATAAATACACTGGTACAGAGAGACAGGAAACACAGGGATAAATACACTGGCACAGAGAGACAGGAAACACAGGGATAAATACACTGGTACAGAGAGACAGGAAACACGGGGATAAATACACTGGTACAGAGAGACAGGAAACACAGGGATAAATACACTGGCACAGAGAGACAGGAAACACAGGGATAAATAGACTGGCACAGAGAGACAGGAAACACAGGGATAAATACACTGGTACAGAGAGACAGGAAACACAGGGATAAATACACTGGTACAGAGAGACAGGAAACACAGGGATAAATACACTGGTACAGAGAGACAGGAAACACAGGGATAAATACACTGGTACAGAGAGACAGGAAACACAGGGATAAATACACTGGTACAGAGAGACAGGAAACACAGGGATAAATACACTGGTACAGAGAAACAGGAAACACAGGGATAAATACACTGGGGAAAACAAGCGACACCTGGAGGGGGTGGAGACAATAACGAGGACAGGTGAAACTGATCAGGGTGTGACATTCTTAGGTTTTTGCATTCTTCATCAAACCATTTGTCTTTGTTCTTAATTTTCTTAGATTGTCTGCTTGAAACTTTTAGATTTGATAGGGAAGCTGAGAGGTCAAATATACTGTTTAGGTTTTCCACTGCCAAGTTTAAACCATCACTATTGGTATTTGCTATTTTATTAGGATCCCCATTAGCTGTTGCAAAAGCAGCAGCTACTCTTCCTGGTGTCCACACAAAACATGAAACATAATACAGAATGACATAATACAAAACATTAATAGACAAGAACAGTTCAAGGACAGAACTACATACATTTTTAAAGGCCCACGTAGCCTACATATCAATACATACACAAACTATCTAGGTCAAATAGGGGAGAGGCGTTGTTCTGTGAGGTGTTGCTTTATCTGTTTTTTGGAACCAGGTTTGCTGTTTATTTGAGCAAAATGAGATGGAAGGAAGTTCCATGCAATAATGGCTCTATATAATACTGTACACTTTCTTGAATTTGTTCTGGTTTTGGGGACTGTGAAAAGACCCCTGGTGGCATGTCTGGTGGGATAAGTGTGTGTGTCAGAGCTGTGTGTAAGTTGACTATGCAAACAATTTGGGATTTTCAACACATTAAAGTCTCTCCTCAACTCTTAGCCAAGAGAGACTGGCTGGCATAGTATTTATATCAGCCCTCTGATTACAATGAAGAGTAAAAAGTGCCGCTCTGTTCTGGGCCAGATGCAGCTTAACTAGGTCTTTCCTTGCAGCACTGGACCACACGACTGGACAATAGTCAAGATCAGACAAAACTAGCGCCTGCAGGACTTGCTTTGTGGAGTTACGGATAGACCTCACCCCATCTTTGTAACCATTGAATCTATATATTTTGACCATGACAGTTTACAATCTAAGGTAACGCCAAGTAATTTAGTCTCCTCGACTTGCTCAACAGCCACACCATTCATTACCAGATTCAGCTGAGGTCTAGAACTTAAGGAATGATTTGTACCAAATACAATGCTCTTAGTTTTAGAGATGTTCAGGGCCAGTTTATTACTGGCCACCCATTCCAAAACAGACTGCAACTCTTTGTTAAGGGTTTCAGTGACTTCATTAGCTGTGGTTGCTGATGCTTATTTGGTTGAATCATCAGCATACATGAATACACGTGCTTTGTTTAATGCCAGTGGCAGGTCATTGGAAAAAATAGAAAAGAGTAGAGGTCCTAGAGAGCTGCCCTGTGGTACACCACACTTTACATGTTTGACATTAGAGAAGCTTCCATTATAGAAAACCCTCTGAGTTCTATTAGACAGATAGCTCTGAATCCACGATATGGCAGAGGTTGAAAAGCCATAACACATACGTTTTCTCAACAACAGGTTATGGTCAATAATATCAAAGGCTGCACTGAAATCTAACAGTACAGCTCCCACTATCTTCTTATTATCAATTTCATTCAACCAATCATCAGTAATTTGTGTCAGTGCAGAACATGTTGAGTGCCCTTCACTATAAGCATGCTGAATGTCTGTTGTTAATTTGTTTACAGAAAAATAGCATTGTATTTGGTGAAAAACTATTTTTTCCAACAGTTTGCTAAGAGCTGGCAGCAAGCTTATAGGTCTGCTGTTAGAACCAGTAAAGGCCGCTTTACCACTCTTGTGTAGCGGAATGACTTTTGCTTCCCTCCAGGCCTGAGGACAAATACTTTCCTCTCGGCTCAGATTAAAGATATGACAGATAGGAGTGGCTATAGAGGCAGCTACCATCCTCAGTAGCTTTCCATCGAAGTTGTCAATGTCAGGAGGTTTGTCATTATTGATAGTTAACAATAATTTTTCCACCTCTCCCAAACTAACTTTACAAAATTCGAACTTGCAATGCTTTTCTTTCATTATTAGTTTTTTTATGCATGAATACGATGGCTCACTGTTAGTTGTTGGCATTTCCTGCCTAAGTTTGCCCACTTTGCCAATTAAGTAATCATGAAAATAATTGGCAACATCAAATGGTTCTGTGATGAATAAGCCATCTGATTCGATGAAAGATGGAGTTGAATTTGTCTTTCTGCCCATAATTTCATTTAAAGTATTCCAAACTTTTTTTCCATCATTCTTTATATCATTGATCTTGGCTTCATAATACAGTTTCTTCTTCTTTTTGTTGAGTTTAGTCACATAATTTCTCAACTTGCAATAAGTCAGCCAGTCAGATGTGCAGCAAGACTCATTAGACACTCAATTTCCCCCATCTCCTTCAACCATACAGTTTTTCAATTCATCATCAATCCATGGAGCCTTAACTTAACAGTTCTAACAATCAGTTTCTTAACAGATTCATGTTCATCAATAATTGAAAGAAGCAATTTCATAAATTCATCAAGTGCAGCGTCTGGATACTCCTCATTAATCACATCAGACCAACAAATATTTTAACATCATCCACAAGAGTCAAAGCAAAATCTTTTGCTTTCCACCTGGCTACCCCTACCCCCTACCCCCTACCCCCTACCCCCACCCCTACCCCTACCCCTACCCCCTACCCCCTACCCCTACCCCGATAAACAGCCCTCCACCCCCTACCCCGATAAACAGCCCTCCACCCCCTACCCCCTACCCCGATAAACAGCCCTCCACCCCTACCCCGATAAACAGCCCTCCACCCCCTACCCCGATAAACAGCCCTCCACCCCTACCCCCTACCCCCTACCCCTACCCCCTACCCCTACCCCCTACCCCCTACCCCTACCCCCTACCCCCTAACCCTAACCCTACCCCCTACCCCCTACCCCTACCCCCTACCCCTACCCCGATAAACAGCCCTCCACCCCCTACCCCGATAAACAGCCCTCCACCCCCTACCCCGATAAACAGCCCTCCACCCCCCAACCCGATAAACAGCCCTCCACCCCCCACCCCGATAAACAACCCTCCACCCCCTACCCCGATAAACAGCCCTCCACCCCCACCCCGATAAACAGCCCTCCACCCCCCACCCCGATAAACAGCCCTCCACCCCCTACCCCAATAAACAACCCTCCACCCCCTACCCCGATAAACAGCCCTCCACCCCCCACCCCGATAAACAGCCCTCCACCCCCCACCCCGATAAACAGGCCTCCACCCCCACCCCGATAAACAGCCCTCCACCCCCTACCCCGATAAACAGCCCTCCACCCCCTACCCCGATAAACAGCCCTCCACCCCTACCCCGATAAACAGCCCTCCACCCCCCACCCCGATAAACAGCCCTCCACCCCCTACCCCGATAAACAGCCCTCCACCCCTACCCCGATAAACAGCCCTCCACCCCCTACCCCGATAAACAGCCCTCCACCCCCTACCCCGATAAACAGCCCTCCACCCCCTACCCCGATAAACAGCCCTCCATCCCCTACCCCGATAAACAGCCCTCCACCAAAACCACCCCGATAAACAGCCCTCCACCCCCTACCCCGATAAACAGCCCTCCACCCCCCACCCCGATAAACAGCCCTCCACCCCCTACCCCCTACCCCTACCCCCCACCCCGATAAACAGCCCTCCACCCCCTACCCCGATAAACAGCCCTCCACCCCCCTACCCCGATAAACAGCCCTCCACCCCCTACCCCGATAAACAGCCCTCCACCCCCCACCCCGATAAACAGCCCTCCACCCCCCACCCCGATAAACAGCCCTCCACCCCCCACCCCGATAAACAGCCCTCCACCCCCCACCCCGATAAACAGGCCTCCACCCCCTACCCCGATAAACAGCCCTCCACCCCCTACCCCGATAAACAGCCCTCCACCCCCTACCCCGATAAACAGCCCTCCACCCCTACCCCGATAAACAGCCCTCCACCCCCCACCCCGATAAACAGCCCTCCACCCCCTACCCCGATAAACAGCCCTCCACCCCCCACCCCGATAAACAGCCCTCCACCCCCTACCCCGATAAACAGCCCTCCACCCCCTACCCCGATAAACAACCCTCCCCCCCCTACCCCGATAAACAGCCCTCCACCCCCTACCCCGATAAACAGCCCTCCACCCCCCACCCCGATAAACAACCCTCCACCCCCACCCCGATAAACAGCCCTCCACCCCCCACCCCGATAAACAGCCCTCCACCCCCACCCCGATAAACAGCCCTCCACCCCCACCCCGATAAACAGCCCTCCACCCCCCACCCCGATAAACAGCCCTCCACCCCCACCCCGATAAACAGCCCTCCACCCCCTACCCCGATAAACAGCCCTCCACCCCCTACCCCGATAAACAACCCTCCACCCCCTACCCCGATAAACAGCCCTCCACCCCCCACCCCGATAAACAACCCTCCACCCCCTACCCCAATAAACAGCCCTCCACCCCCCACCCCGATAAACAGCCCTCCACCCCCTACCCCGATAAACAGCCCTCCACCCCCCACCCCGATAAACAGCCCTCCACCCCCACCCCGATAAACAACCCTCCACCCCCCACCCCGATAAACAGCCCTCCACCCCCCACCCGATAAACAGCCTTCCACCCCCACCCCGATAAACAGCCCTCCACCCCCTACCCCAATAAACAGCCCTCCACCCCCTACCCCGATAAACAGCCCTCCACCCCCTACCCCGATAAACAGCCCTCCACCCCCCACCCCGATAAACAGCCCTCCACCCCCCACCCCGATAAACAGCCCTCCACCCCTACCCCGATAAACAGCCCTCCACCCCCACCCCGATAAACAGCCCTCCACCCCCCACCCCGATAAACAGCCCTCCACCCCCTACCCCGATAAACAGCCCTCCACCCCCTACCCCAACTCGCCCAAACCTCCCCCACTTCTCCACCCAAATCCAGATAGCTGATGTTCTGAAAGAGCTGCAAAATCTGGACCCCTACAAATCAGCCAGGCTATGTTGAACCTTTTCAAAGGGGGAGAGAGCTGTTTCAGAGCTGGTCATGGGTGCACCTCAGCCACGCTCAAGGTCCTAAACGATATCCTAACCGCCATCGATAAGAAACAATACTGTGCAGCCGTATTCATTGACCTGGCCAAGGCTTTCGACTCTGTCAATCACAACATTCTTATTGGCAGACTCAACTGCCTTGGTTTCTCAAATGATTGCCTCGCCTGGTTCACCAACTACTTCTCTGATAGAGTTCAGTGTGTCAAATCGGAGGGCCTGTTGTCCGGGCAGTCTCTATGGGGGTGCCACAGGGTTCCATCCTCGGGCCGACTCTTTTCTCTGAATACATCAATGATGTCGCTCTTGCTGCTGGTGATTCTATGATCCAACTCTACGCAGACGACACCATTCTGTATACCTCTGGCCCTTCTTTGGACACTGTGTCAACTAACCTCCAGACGAGCTTCAATGCCATACAACACTCCTTCTGTGGCATCCAACTGCTCTTAAATGGAAGTAAAACTAAATGCATGCTCTTCAACCGATCGCTGCCCGCACCAACTACAAATACCTAGGTGTCTGGTTAGACCCTAAACTCTCCTTCCAGACTCACATTAAACATCTCCAATCCAAAATTAAATCTAGAATCGGCTTCCTATTTTGCAACAAAGCATCCTTCACTCACGCTGCCAAACATACCCTCGTAAAACTGACCATCCTACCGATCCTCGACTTCGGCGATGTCATTTACAAAATAGCCTCCAACACTCTACTCAGAAAATTGGATGCAGTCTATCACAGTGCCATCCGTTTTGTCACCAAAACCCCATATACCACCCACCACTGCAACCTGTATACTCTCATTGGCTGGCCCTTGCTTCATACTCGACGCCAAACCCACTGGCTCCAGGTCATCTACAAGTCTCTGCTAGGTAAAGCCCCGCCTTATCTCAGCTCACTGGTCACCATAGCAGCACCCACCCGTAGCACGCACTCCAGCAGGTATATCTCACTGGTCACCCCCAAAGCCAATTCTTCCGTTGGCTGCCTCTCCTTCCAGTTCTCTGCAGCCAATGACTGGAACGAACTGCAAAAATCACTAAAGCTGGAGACTCATATCTCCCTCACTAGCTTTAAGCACCAGCTGTCAGAGCAGCTCACAGATCACTGCACCTGTACATAGCCCATCTGTAAACAGCTCATCCAACTACCTCATCCCCTACTGTATTTATTTATTTATCTTGCTCCTTTGCACTCCAGTATCTCTACTTGCACATTCATCTTCTGCACATTCTACCATTCCAGTGTTTAATGGCTATATTGTAATTACTTTGCCACCATGGCCTATTTATTGCCTTACCTCTCCTATCCTACCTCATTTGCACATGCTATATACAGATCTTTCTACTGTATTATTGACTGTATGTTTGTTTTACTCCATGTGTAACTCTGTGTTGTTGTTTGTGTCGAACTGCTTTGTTTTATCTTGGCCAGGTCGCAGTTGTAAATGAGAACTTGTTCTCAACTGGCCTACCTGGTTAAATGAAGGTGAAATACAAACAAATAAAAAATCTCATAACTTTAACTATTTTCATCTCCGGATGAAAAGCGTGCCCAAAGTAAACTTCCTGCTACTCAGGCCCAGAAGAGGGGATATGCATATAATTGGTAGATTTGGATAGGAAACACTCTAAAGTTTTCAAAACTGTTAAAATAATGTCTGTGAGTATAACAGAACTGATATGGCAGGCGACAACCTGAGAAAAATCCATCCAGGAAGTGGGATTTTTTTGTTTTGTTGTAGTTTTATATTGAATGCCATTACAGTATCCATTGACGTAGGACTCAAATTGCACTTCCTAGATGTCAACAGAAATGGTTTCTGGCTTGTATTCTGAAAAATGAGGGAGTAAGACCAGTCTGAATGAGTGGACACAGCAGTGTCCCAGAGGTTTTTCTGCGCACGACCAAGAGCACGCCTTTCTTGTTTTCCTTTTATTTTGACGAAGCTTTTGTCCTGTTGAAATGTTATTGATTATTATGACTAAAAACAACCTGAGGATTGATTATAAACATCGTTTGACATGTTTCTACGAACTTTACTGATACTTTTCGGATTTTTCGTCTGTCTGTTGTGACTGCCTTTGAGCCTGTGGATTACTGAACAAAACGCGTGAACAAAACGGAGGTTTTTGGATATAAAGAGGGACTTTATCGAACAAAATAAACATTTTTAGAGTAAATGGGAGTCTTGTGAGTGCAACCATATGAAGTTCATCAAAGGTAAGTGATTAATTTTATCACTATTTTGACTTGTGTAACTCCTCTACTTGGCTGGTAACTGTTTGTAATGATTTGTCTGCTGGGCGCTGTTCTCAGATAATCGCATGGTTTGCTTTCGCCGTAAAGCCTTTTTGAAATCTGACACCGTGGTTGGATTAACAAGAAGTTAATCTTTAAACCGATGTATAACACTTGTATGTTTTATGAATTTTATAATGAGTATTCTGCTTTTGAATTTGGCGCTCTGCAATTTCACTGGATGTTGGCCAGGTGGGACGCTACCGTCCCACACCCCCTAGAGAGGTTAATGCTAGTGGCAGATCATTAGTTATAATAGAGAACTGTAAAGGGCCAAGAGAGCTGCCTTGTGGAACACCACACTTTACATGTTTAACATTAGAAACGCTTCTATTAAAGAAAACCCTCTGTGTTCTAGTAGATAGATCAATCTACGAGCTTGAAAAGTCATAAAACACGCTTTTTTCAACAACAGTTTATGGTCAATAATATCAAAGGCTGCACTGAAATCTAACAGTTCAGTTATTTGTGTCAGTGTAGTACATGTTGAGTGCCCTTCTCTATAAACATGCTGAAAGTCTGTTGTTTAAAAGAGGGAGTGAGGAGGAGTAGTTGGATACATAGAGTGAGAGTTGAAGAGAGATAGCGAGAGATAGTGAGAGAGACAGAGAGCAAGAAAGAGAAAGATTGAGTAAGCGAGTGTGTGAGAGAGAGAGAGATTTAGTGATTTAGCGAGAGATATAGCGAGAGAGAGAGATATAGCGAGAGAGAGAGAGATAGAGAGATGTAGCGAGAGATATAGCGAGAGAGATAGCGAGAGAGAGATTTATTGAGAGAGAGAGAGACAGAGACAGAGACATATATAGCGAGACAGAGAGACAGAGACAGAGAGACAGAGAGACAGAGAGAGATAGAGAGAGAGAGAAATGGCGAGAGAGTGAGAGAGATAGAGAGACATAGAGACAGATAGCAAGAGAGAGAGAGAGATAGCGAGAGAGAGAGAGAGAGAGATAGAGAGAGATAGCGAGAGAGAGAGAGATAGCGAGAGAGAGAGAGAGAGAGAGAAGAGGAGCAACGGAAACCCTGCCCAGAACAGAAGACCTAAATCCAGACCACAGCAGCACCACCCCCACCACCCTATATAGGCCCCCTGAAGTCAGACCTATGTCCCTCCTGCCCACCCCATGCCCTCCACTAAGAGGGTCTCAACATGGAAGTCACACATAAGCCCAGGCCGTGAGCAGGCAAACAGGCCCAACCCCCACTCTTACACTAGCCCAAGCCAATGGCATGTACCAGACGCTCAGCAGGCTCTGCTCACACTTACTGGCCTGAGGCCAAACCACACGACCAACAACATTGGACACTTTATGGAACCCAAAGCCTTCACTATCTCATCCTGGAATATCCAAGGCCTGAGGTCATCTGCCTTTGGCCTAAAGAGCAGGAACCTGGACTTCACCAAAGAAATCGGGAATACAGACATTGTCATCCTACAAGAAACCTGGTATAGAGGAGACGGACCCACTGGTTGCCCTCTAGGTTACAGAGAGCTGGTAGTCCCATCCACCAAACTACCAGGTGTGAAACAGGGAAGAGACTCAGGGGGTATGCTAATTTGATATAGATCAGACCTAACGCACTCGATTAAATTAGTCAAAACAGGAACATTTAACATCTGGCTAAAAATTTATAAGGAAATTATCTCAACAGAGAAACATGTCCTCCTGTGTGCTACTTACAGTTGAAGTCGGAAGTTTACATACACTTTGGTTGGAGTCATTAAAACTCATTTTTCAAACACTCCAGAAATTTCTTGTTAACAAACTATATTTTTGGCAAGTCGGTTAGGACATCTACTTTGTGCAGGACACAAGTAATTTTCCCAACGATTGTTTACAGACGGCTTATTATCAGGCCAAGGGACATGTACTAGTTTGTGGCGACCTAAATGCCAGAACTGGAAGAGAACCTGACACCCTCAGCATAAAGAGGGACAAACACCTGCCTGGAGGTGACAGCATTTCCTCCCCCACATGCCCCCCAAGACACATGACCGACAACATAAACAACAAAAACTGGGCCACAACTCTTGCAGCTCTGTAGCCCGCTGGGTCTGTACATAGTCAGTCAATAGTACACCTACGGTAGGAACATGTAGAGCTCATCCCTTGATAGCAGTAGTACTGTATACTACATTACTACATTACCTCAGACCTCAAACCAGAGTCTCTCAGAGCGTCTCTCAGAGCCCACTGGAAACCCTTATCCAGACCACAGCCAGCTTGAACAGAGCAATACCATGAGGCATCAAAGCCCAACAAACTACATGCTATTAAGAAATGCTATAGATGGAAGAAAGATTGTGTAGAAAGCTACCAAACAACAATTGGCCAAAAAAACAAATCCAATCTCTCCTAGACAACTTCCGGGACAAAATGTTTCCCTGCAATAGTGAAGGTGTAAACTTAGCAGTAGAAAGCCTGAACAGTACATTTGCTAACATACACACTTACCCCACCAGACATGACAGCAGGGTCTTCCACGGTCCCCAGGTCCAGAACAAATTCAAGGAAGCGTACAGTATTATACAGGTCACAGGTCACATGTATGTATTGACATGTATGTATTGACATGTATGTATTGACATGTATGTATTGATATGTATGTATTGATATGTATGTATTGATATGTATGTATTGACATGTATGTATTGACATGTATGTATTGACATGTATGTATTGATATGTATGTATTGATATGTATGTATTGATATGTATGTATTGACATGTATGTATTGACATGTATGTATTGACATGTATGTATTGACATGTATGTATTGACATGTATGTATTGACATGTATGTATTGCTATATTTGTCTTTTTGGTCATGTGTCGGACCCCAGACTAGCTGTCGCCGTTCGGGATCCTAATAAATCATATCAAAACATATATATATTTTTTAATTCAAACAGAAACCCTAATAAAATTAAAAGCAATGAGAAATGGTTTGAAGAAGAGAGCAAAAGCCTAAGAAAGAAATTGAGAAACCTGTCCAACCAAAAACATAGAGACCCAGAAAACCTGAGCACACGGCTTCACTATGGTGAATCACTAAAACAATACAGAAATACACTACGGGAAAAGAAGGAACAGCACGTCAGAAATCAGCTCAATGTAATTGAAGAATCCAACCACACCAACCACTTCTGGGAAAATTGGTTAGACACTAAACAAACAACACAAAGAGTTATCTATCCTAGATGTATGGATAAACCACTTCTCCAATCTTCTTGGCCCTATAACAAAGAAACGAGTAAAAATGTATTCATGATCAATTACAAATCTTAGTATCAGCTATTAAAGCCTACCAGAACCCACTGGATTATCCAATTACATTGCATGAACTACAGGACAAAATACAAAACCTTTCAACCCAAAAAGGCCTGTGGTGTTGATGGTATCCTAAATAAAATGATAAAATATACAGACCACAAATTCAAGTTGGCTACATTCAAACGGTTCAATATTATCCTCAGCTCTGGCATCATCCCCGGTAGTTGGAACCATGGTCTGATTAACCCAATCCACAAAAGTGGAGACAAATTTGAAGCCAATAATTACTGCGGAATCTGTGTCAACAGTAACCTCGGGAAAATCCTCTCCAGTATAAATCAACAACAGACTCCAACGTTTCCTCAGTGAAAACAATGTACTGAGCAAATGTCAAATTGGCTTCTTACCAAAATACCGTACGACAGATCACCTATTCACCCTGCATACCCTAACTGACAAACAAACAAACCAAAACAAAGTCTTCTCATGGTTTGTTGATATAAAACAAAGCTTTTGACTAAATTTGGCATGAGGGCATGCTGTCTAAACTGATGCAAAGCGGTGTTGATGGGGAAAACCTACAATATTATAAAATCAATGTACACAAACAATAAATGTGTGGTCAAAATGTATATTAATGATTTGGCGAGGGCACTAGAACAGTCTGCAGCACCTGGCCTCACCCTACTAGAATCGGTGCTTCTGTCCCCAACCAAGGAGGGCCTACAGCAGCACCTAGATATTCTGCACAGATTCTGGGCCCTGACAGTAGATCTCAGTAAGACAAAAAGAATGGTGTTCCAAAAACGGTTCAGATACCAGGACACTGTTGCCCACAAAGAATTACACATACCTCAGCCTAAACATCAGAATCACACAGGTAACTTCCACAAGGCTGTGAACAATGAGACACAATGCAAGAAGGGCCTTTTACGCCATCAGAAATAATATAAAACTCGACATCCCAATTAGGATCTGGTTAAAAATACTTGAATCAGTTATAGAACCCATTGCCCTTTATGGTTGTGAGGTCTGGGGTCCTTATAGAACCCATTGCCCTTTATGGTTGTGAGGTCTGGGGTCCTTATAGAACCCATTGCCCTTTATGGTTGTGAGGTCTGGGGTCCTTATAGAACCCATTGCCCTTTATGGTTGTGAGGTCTGGGGTCCTTATAGAGCCCATTGCCTTTATGGTTGTGAGGTCTGGGGTCCTTATAGAGCCCATTGCCTTTATGGTTGTGAGGTCTGGGGTCCTTATAGAACCCATTGCCTTTATGGTTGTGAGGTCTGGGGTCCTTATAGAACCCATTGCCTTTATGGTTGTGAGGTCTGGGGTCCTTATAGAACCCATTGCCCTTTATGGTTGTGAGGTCTGGGGTCCTTATAGAACACATTGCCCTTTATGGTTGTGCGGTCTGGGGTCCTTATAGAACCCATTGCCCTTTATGGTTGTGAGGTCTGGGGTCCTTATAGAACCCATTGCCCTTTATGGTTGTGAGGTCTGGGGTCCGCTCACCAACCAAGAATTCACAAAATGGGACAAACACCCAATTGAGAATCCGCATGCAGAATTCTGCAAAAAATATCCTCAGAGTACAACGTAAATCAAAATGTTTAAAACATTTTTTATTTAACCTTTATTTAACCAGGAAGGGCTCATTGAGATTTTAAATCTCTTTTTCAAGAGCGTCCTGGCCAAGATAGGCAGCACCAAGTCATTACACAATTACAGACAAACCAAAGGTAACTAAAGGTACTCTAGCAAAAAAAATAACATAGAATTCACGAGAGTATAACAATATCATTAACATTACTGTTACCAGACATAGACTTAACTTTGGGATAGGGGGCGGTATTTTGACGTCCAGATGAAAGTTTCTAAAACCGTTAAAATAATGTCTGTGAGTATAACGGAACTGATATGGCAGGCGAAACCCCGAGGACAAACCATCAAAAAAATAAAAAATTCAGCGTAACACTGATTTCAATGCCTGGCACTTTTATAATTGGGCGAAATCGGCCCCGATTGCAGTTCCTAGGGCTTCCACTAGATGTCAACAGTCTTTAGAAAGGGTTTCAGGCTGGTTTTTGGAAAAATGAGGGAGAAGTTGTAGTTTTTGTAAGTGGCTCCCATTTTGGCTGTAGTGTTTCTAAGCGCATGACCGAGACAGCGTGTTCTTTTTGTTTATCTCCGGTAAAGACAATAACGATTCTCCGTCTTAAATTTGATTGCTTATTTGTGTATTAGGGTACCTAAGGATTGATTATAAACGTTGTTTGACTTGTTTGGAAAAGTTTATTAGTAACGTTTGGGATTCATTTTGCATGCATTTTGAAGGAGGGAAACCGAATGGATTATTGACTGAAGCGCGCCAGCTAAACTAAGTTTTTATGGATATAAAGAAGGACATTATCGAACAAAAGGACCATTTGTTATGTAACTGGGACCTTTTGGAGTGCCAACAGATGAAGATCTTCAAAGGTAAGGCATTTATTATATTGCTATTTCTGACTTTCGTGTCGCAACTCCCTGGTTGAAAATGATTTGTTATGCATTTGTGTGCTGGATGCTGTCCTGAGATAATCGCATGGTTTGCTTTCGCCGTAAAGCCTTTTTGAAATCTGACATGGCGGCTGGATTAACAACAAGATAAGCTTTATTTTGATGTATTGCACTTGTGATTTCATGAAAGTTTAATATTTATAGTAATTTAATTTGAATTTGGCGCTCTGCCATTTCACCGGATGTGGGCCAGGAGGGACGCTACCGTCCCACGTATCCATAAGAAGTTAAAAGCCTTTCAAAACTGTCTAGGGTCATTCAGGTTATCAGTGGTAACATACATAAATATTCAGACTTGGCCTTCCTGAGAAGAAAATAACACTTGTTTCGTAACTGCCTAAAAAGAAGCCAAACAGCACCAGAACATGATTCCCTTGCTTTAGCCCAGGCTAGACTACGTTTGTGAATAATACAAGACAGCTCAGAAGAAACCCATGGGTTATCCAGCCCTTTAACTCTGAACCTGCGGAACGGGGCATGTTTGTTTACTATTTGGGGAAAAAAACATCATGAAAGAATATCCAGGCAGTTTCCACATGAGGAATAAGCTCAATCTTGCTCCAGTCAAAATAAAACAAATCATGAAAGAAAGCCTGCTCATTAAAACTCTTCAAATGTATCTTATGAATAAAGTGTGGGGTTGTCTTAGGAACTGATAAAGGAATTTATATGTTTAAAGTAATGACTAAAGGATTCCACCCTGAAACATATTTAACGGTGTGAAATGTATTAGAATAATAAGACTATAATCCAATAATGTGGGGACGAGTTAAGAGGGAGAAATGTATGGTTGAGAAAACAGAGGCTGGTAGACTACACATGACCTGGTTACGGCTCTGAAAAAGCTGACAACAGGAAAGAGGGCCCTACCAAGGCCTCTCTAATCTAGGGAGGCGAGGAACGGCCAGAAACTGCCAAGGCTGGTAGAAAAGTGATAAAACTGTGTGTGTGTGTGTGTGTGTGTGTGTGTGTGTGTGTGTGTGTGTGTGTGTGTGTGTGTGTGTGTGTGTAGGTGGGGGTGGGAGTTATAAAATGACTATGTTTGCATTTTTGACTTCAGAACGTCCTCTGAATAAAGAGCTTACCCTTTTGCAGTATCTGAGACTTTGCCTAATTCTTATTTTGAACTCGGGATTTACATCCTCGGGTGAATTGGTCAAAGCTATAAAATAGTTTGTTTAGAACATTGGGATAAAATTCTCATGGCAGGAACCTTAGTACTTCTAACAGCAACAACAGCACAATGTTCACTTAAATCATTACAACAAACAGCGTCCGCAGAATATTTATATGGATCATTTGCCAATATCGAATCAATTAGAGTATATTTCTCTGGACATTTGAGATTTGGGGCGAGTGGGTGAGTTAATCAACTGGGTGAGATTCATAGAATTACAAAACATGTTTAAATCATCAGACACATGTAGAACTTTGACAGTTTGAACTTTGACATGTAGAACTTTGACATGTAGAACTTTGACAGATTGACATGTAGAACTTTGACAGATTGAACTTTGACAGATAGAACTTTGACATGTAGAACTTTGACAGTTTGAACTTTGACTTGTAGAACTTTGACAGAATGAACTTTGACAGATAGAACTTTGACATGTGGAACTTTGACATATAGAACTTTGACATGTAGAACTTTGACATGTAGAACTTTGATATGTAGAACTTTGACATGTAGAATTTTGACATGTAGAACTTTGACAGATAGAACTTTGACAGATAGAACTTTGACATGTGGAACTTTGACATGTAGAACTTTGACAGATAGAACTTTGACATGTAGAACTTTGACAGTTTGAACTTTGACTTGTAGAACTTTGACAGATTGAACTTTGACAGATAGAACTTTGACATGTGGAACTTTGACATGTAGAACTTTGACAGTTTGAACTTTGACAGATAGAACTTTGACATGTAGAACTTTGACATGTAGAACTTTGACAGATTGAACTTTGACAGATTGAACTTTGACAGATTGAACTTTGACATGTGGAACTTTGACATGTAGAACTTTGACATGTAGAACTTTTACGGTAGGCAGGGCATCAAAACAGCAAAGAAAAATGACCTTCGCTCTTCAACAATTTTAGTTGTTGCTCAAATTGACCCACTATGATGTTTACTTTCTGCATCTACATCATACCGCTGAGTCTGCCTTTAAAGTGACCTGACTTACTTATTTTAGGGAGTACCAGGGTAAGTCAGCCAGTCACAGGCTGGAAGCTCTGATATTACATATATTACTGGCTGGAAGCTCTGATGGTTCTGATATTACAGATATTACTGGCTGGAAGCTCTGATGGCTCTGATATTACAGATATTACTGGCTGGAAGCTCTGATGGCTCTGATATTACAGATATTACTGGCTGGAAGCTCTGATGGTTCTGATATTACAGATATTACTGGCTGGAAGCTCTGATGGCTCTGATATTACAGATATTACTGGCTGGAAGCTCTGATGGCTCTGATATTACAGATATTACTAGCTGGAAGCTCTGATGGCTCTGATATTACAGATATTACTAGCTGGAAGCTCTGATGGCTCTGATATTACAGATATTACTAGCTGGAAGCTCTGATGGCTCTGATATTACAGATATTACTAGCTGGAAGCTCTGATGGCTCTGATATTACAGATATTACTAGCTGGAAGCTCTGATGGCTCTGATATTACAGATATTACTGGCTGGAAGCTCTGATGGCTCTGATATTACAGATATTACTAGCTGGAAGCTCTGATGGCTCTGATATTACATATATTACTTGCTGGAAGCTCTGATGGTTCTGATATTACAGATATTACTGGCTGGAAGCTCTGATGGCTCTGATATTACAGATATTACTAGCTGGAAGCTCTGATGGCTCTGATATTACAGATATTACTAGCTGGAAGCTCTGATGGCTCTGATATTACAGATATTACTGGCTGGAAGCTCTGATGGCTCTGATATTACAGATATTACTAGCTGGAAGCTCTGATGGCTCTGATATTACAGATATTACTTGCTGGAAGCTCTGATGGCTCTGATATTACAGATATTACTGGCTGGAAGCTCTGATGGCTCTGATATTACAGATATTACTGGCTGGAAGCTCTGGTGGTTCTGATATTACAGATATTACTGGCTGGAAGCTCTGATGGTTCTGATATCTGGTCAGTCCAGAAAGCGACATATAGAGACCTATATCTCTATACCCTAGGCCAGTGTTTATTTGTAATTTGTTTTAGGTATTTTATTAGAATTTAGACCTGGGACATTAGCTGTTGCAAAAGCAGCAGCTACTCTTCCTGGGGTTCCACACAAAACATGACACATAATACAGAACATCATTAGACAAGAACAGTTCAAGGACAGAACTACATACATTTTTAAAGGCCCACGTAGCCTTCATATCTATACATACACACAAACTATCTAGGTCAAATAGGGGAGAGGTGTTGTTCTGTGAGGTGTTGCTTTATCTGTTTTTTGGAACCAGGTTTGCTGTTTATTTGAGCAAAATGAGATGGAAGGCAGTTCCATGCAATAATGGCTCTATATAATACTGTACGTTTTCTTGAATTCATTCTGGATTTGGGGACTGTGAAAAGACCCCTGGTGGCATGTCTGGTGGGGTAAGTGTGTGTGTCAGAGCTGTGTGTAAGTTGACTATGCAAACAATTTGGGATTTTCAACACATGAATGTTTCTTATAAAAAGAAGAAGTGATGCAGTCAGTCTCTCCTCAACTCTTAGCCAAGAGAGACTGGCATGCATATTATTTATATCAGCCTTCTGATTACAATGAAGAGCATGTGTCTCGGATATCTCAGACCTTGGAGCAACGTGAGCCAGTTGTCTCGGCAACGGCACAAGGTCAGGAGGAAGATGTCGGCTTCTCTCTGACATTTTCAAAAAGGAATAAATATAATGTTCCGAGGAGTGTCCGCTTCAGACAGACAGCTCTCCCAACAAATCACACGTTTTGTAGGCGGGGCTTAACATGCAGGCGGGAATTGTGCTCATTTTCAGCTAGGGCCAAAAAAAGGATACGACAGTGACGTCATCGGCGACGTGTTTCCCATGTTCCACTCGTCCTTTCGGTCCCAACTGACGGCGGAACTTCTACAGACGTGTTAGCTCGAGCATTGGTACATTGACAAAAGCAACCCGTCTGTCTAAAACCCTCAAACTCAACTCTGAACCTCGAAGCCAGTTCCACTGCTTGTTTTATTTGTTCACTTCTAATCAGGGCCTGATTTAGACCTGGGACACCAGGTGGGTGATTCCCCTCTAATCAGGGACTGATTTAGACCTGGGACACCGGGTGGGTGATTCCCCTCTAATCAGGGACTGATTTAGACCTGGGACACCGGGTGGGTGATTCCCCTCTAATCAGGGACTGATTTAGACCTGGGACACCGGGTGGGTGATTCCCCTCTAATCAGGGGCTGATTTAGGCCTGGGACACCAGGTGGGTGATTCCCCTCTAATCAGGGCCTGATTTAGACCTGGGACACCAGGTGGGTGATTCCCCTCTAATCAGGGGCTGATTTAGACCTGGGACACCAGGTGGGTGATTCCCCTCTAATCAGGGACTGATTTAGACCTGGGACACCAGGTGGGTGCAATTAATTATCAGGTAGAACAGAAAGCTAGCAGGCTCCGGCCCTCGTAGGGTAAGAGTTGAATATCCCTGGTCCTGAGACTAGATGCACTGACAACACACTCTCAGGGTGACCGCACTACTAGCACTAAACATTCCATAACTACATAACCACTCTACCACTAAACATCACATAACTACATAACCACTCTACCACTTAACATCACATAACTACATAACCACTACTACCACTAAACATCCAACACATCACATAACTACATAACCACTCTACCACTAAACATCACATAACTACATAACCACTCTACCACTTAACATCACATAACTACATAACCACTACTAGCACTAAACATCACACAACCACATAACCACTCTACCACTAAACATCACATAACTACATAACCACTCTAGCACTAAACATCACATAACTACATAACCACTCTAGCACTAAACATCACATAACTACATAATCACTCTAGCAATAAACATCCAACCATAACTACATAACCACTCTACCACTAAACATCACAAAACTACATAACCACTAAACATCACATAACTACATAACCACTCTAGCACTAAACATCACATAACTACATTACCACTCTACCACTTAACATCACATAACTACATAACCACTCTACCACTAAACATCACACAACTACATAACCACTCTGGCACTAAACATCACATAACTACATAACCACTCTGGCACTAAACATCCAACCATAACTACATAACCACTCTACCACTAAACATCACATAACTACATTACCATTTTACCACTAAACATCACATAACTACATAACCACTCTAGCACTAAACATCACATAACTACATAACCACTCTAGCACTAAACATCACATAACTACATTACCATTTTACCACTAAACATCACATAACTACATTACCACTCTAGCACTAAACATCACATAACTACATAACCACTCTAGCACTAAACATCACACAACCACATAACCACTCTAGCACTAAACATCACATAACTACATAACCACTCTGGCACTAAACATCACATAACTACATAACCACTCTAGCACTAAACATCGCACAACCACTCTAGCACTAAACATCACATAACTACATAACCACTCTACCACTAAACATCACATAACTACATAACCACTAGACATCACATAACTACATTACCACTCTAGCACTAAACATCACATAACTACATAACCACTCTAGCACTAAACATCACATAACTACATTACCACTAAACATCACATAACTACATAACCACTCTAGCACTAAACATCACATAACTACATTACCACTAAACATCACATAACTACATAACCACTCTAGCACTAAACATCACATAACTACATAACCACTAAACATCCCACAACTACATAACCACTCTAGCACTAAACATCACATAACTACATAACCACTCTACCACTAAACATCACATAACTACATAACCACTAGACATCACATAACTACATTACCACTCTAGCACTAAACATCACATAACTACATAACCACTCTACCACTAAACATCACATAACTACATAACCACTCTACCACTAAACATCACATAACTACATAACCACTCTACCACTAAACATCACGTAACTACATAACCACTCTACCACTAAACATCACATAACTACATAACCACTCTAGCACTAAACATCACATAACTACATAACCACTCTAGCACTAAACATCACATAACTACATAACCACTAGACATCCCATAACTACATAACCACTCTACCACTAAACATCATAACTACCAAACAGGTCTCATGGGGATCCCATTTAACTAGGCAAGTCAGTTAAGACCGATTTCTTATTAACTACATACAACTATTCAGAGAGACAGAACTGCCCCACAGAACTGAATGAATCTGAGATAAATGGTGTGACTGTGCTGCCATCGACGTTCAACTATGGTCACTAAGGATCAACAGCTGTAACACCCAATAGGACAGCCAGGTGTGCAGTCACAACCTGTGTGTGTGTGTGTGTGTGGTGTGTGTGTGTGTGTGTGTGTGTGTGTGTGTGTGTGTGTGTGTGTGTGTGTGTGTGTGTGTGTGTGTGTGTGTGTGTGTGTGTGTGTGTGTGTGTGTGTGTGTTTGTGTGGTGTGTGTGATAGAGAGAGACAGTCAGAGAGAAAGAGAGCAGGGGGAGGAAGCTGAACGGATGGTACACGCAGATGTCCCTGGAAGGTTCATCCCTGTCGCTGAAACTGAATAAAAGTCAGTAGCTATGACAACAACAAGGACTTGTGCAATGACAAGACAACAGGCTTGTTTGTTTCCATGGCAGCAGCCCCCTCAGCATTCTGTTGTCTCAACCAGTCACAAGACGGATAAAGTGGTTTCTGTGTCATCACAGAGAATTAAAGGCCACAGGTGGTGTGGTTTATCAATAGGAACATAATCATTCTAGTTCTGTGGTTCTATCAATATCAATAGGAATATAATCATTCCAGTTCTGTGGTTTTATCAATAGGAATATAATCATTCCAGTTCTGTGGTTCTATCAATAGGAATAGAATCATTCCAGTTCTGTGGTTCTATCAATAGGAATATAATCATTCCAGTTCTGTGGTTTTATCAATAGGAATATAATCATTCCAGTTCTGTGGTTTTATCAATAGGAATATAATCATTCCAGTTCTGTGGTTTTATCAATAGGAATAGAATCATTCTAGTTCTGTGGTTCTATCAATAGGAATATAATCATTCTAGTTCTGTGGTTTTATCAATAGGAATAAAATCATTCCAGTTCTGTGGTTCTATCAATAGGAATAGAATCATTCTAGTTCTGTGGTTTTATCAATAGGAATAGAATCATTCTAGTTCTGTGGTTTTATCAATAGGAATAGAATCATTCTAGTTCTGTGGTTTTATCAATAGGAATAGAATCATTCTAGTTCTGTGGTTTTATCAATAGGAACATAATCATTCTAGTTCTGTGGTTTTATCAATAGGAATAAAATCATTCTAGTTCTGTGGTTTTATCAATAGGAATATAATCATTCCAGTTCTGTGGTTTTATCAATAGGAATATAATCATTCTAGTTCTGTGGTTTATCAATAGGAATAGAATCATTCCAGTTCTGTGGTTTTATCAATAGGAATAGAATCATTCCAGTTCTGTGGTTCTATCAATAGGAATATAATTATTCCAGTTCTGTGGTTCTATCAATAGGAATATAATCATTCTAGTTCTGTGGTTTTATCAATAGGAATAGAATCATTCCAGTTCTGTGGTTTTATCAATAGGAATATAATCATTCTAGTTCTGTGGTTTTATCAATAGGAATAGAATCATTCCAGTTCTGTGGTTTTATCAATAGGAATAGAATCATTCTAGTTCTGTGGTTCTATCAATAGGAATAGAATCATTGTAGTTCTGTGGTTTTATCAATAGGAATAGAATCATTCTAGTTCTGTGGTTCTATCAATAGGAATATCATCATTGTAGTTCTGTGGTTCTATCAATAGAATAAAGGGTTTTCGATTTTGAAAGACTCCAAATAGTGTTGAAAGATTCCAAATAGTGTTGAAAGATTCCAAATAGTGTTGAAAGATTCCAAATAGTGTTGAAAGACTCCAAATAGTGTTGAAAGATTCCAAATAGTGTTGAAAGATTCCAAATAGTGTTGAAAGATTCCAAATAGTGTTGAAAGATTCCAAATAGTGTTGAAAGATTCCAAATAGTGTTGTTGGTATTGAATCAGTGAATCTGAAGTATACATGCTCTATGATTTGTGTTCATGCAACTCTGAGGTCTGGGCCATAGAAAAAGAATAAGTAGAGATTTCTTCTAATTCTAAGGTCTGGGCCCTTCCTTCCTTCCTTCCTTCCTTCCTTCCTTCCTTCCTTCCTTCCTTCCTTCCTTCCTTCCTTCCTTCCTTCCTTCCTTCCTTCCTTCCTTCCTTCCTTCCTTGAGGTAATCATTGATCCAACACTAGTGGCTTGATGAAACCAAGGGTCTTACGAAGTAGTTTTTACCAACTCAGTCAGTCCCAATTTAGGTTGCAAAACTTTCCCCAAATTCCCTTTTTTCCCCCCAGATGTTCCGGTTGGAAGATTCACGGAATAAGGAGGGGAAAAAGCAGGAAATCCAGGATTCCATCAACCAGGATGCTGGGAAACCAGGGGATTTTGGAAAAGTTACCGTAATTTTGCAACCCCAAATCCCAATTCTCCACCCGTATCCAGAGGTGTGCGCTTGCAGACTCCCTGGCATGGATTTCAAAGCAAAGTATTGGACCAGGGCCATAGTAAGCTAGTTCATTACTTTCCTGAGTTTAGACCACCCTGTGGTGCCACCATGCTGGCTGCAGAGAGGGGCCACTATAACCTGCAGCCCTGTGCCGCCCTAAATACTACATACAGTACAGTACAGTACACTATCAATCAATCAAATGTATTTATAAAGCCCTTTTTACATCAGCAGATGTCACAAAGTGCTTATACAGAAACCCAGCCTAAAACCCCAAACAGTAAGCAGTACACTACATTACATTACACTACACACACTTAGCATGCTGTGAAATCTGGAGACAGCTGGGGTCGGCCTGGAGACAGCTGG
This sequence comes from Salvelinus namaycush, assembly GCF_016432855.1. Taxonomy (NCBI): domain Eukaryota; kingdom Metazoa; phylum Chordata; class Actinopteri; order Salmoniformes; family Salmonidae; genus Salvelinus; species Salvelinus namaycush. Next base: position 25,800 of record NW_024061429.1, read on the forward strand.
GGTCGGCCTGGAGACAGCTGGGGTCGGCCTGGAGACAGCTGGGGTCGGCCTGGAGACAGCTGGGGTCGGCCTGGAGACAGCTGGGGTCGGCCTGGAGACAGCAGTGTGCGTGTGCACACAATATGGGTGTGGCTGTAACATTCCTGACATTGCTCCATATCTCTGTCTACTGGCTCATCCAGGCTTTACTGTGATACAGGTTCCATATCTCTGTCAGGGTGTGTCTCACTGTGTGTGATACAGGCAAACCTAGGCCTCTTCTCGTGTGTGTGTGTGTGTGTGTGTGTGTGTGTGTGTGTGTGTGTGTGTGTGTGTGTGTGTGTGTGTGTGTGTGTGTGTGTGTGTGTGTGTGTGTGTGTGTCTGTGTGTGTGTCTGTGTCTGTGTCTGTGTCTGTGTCTGTGTGTGTGTGTGTGTGTGTGTGTGTGTGTCTTCTCCCTGCTGCTTAACTTCACTAGGGTAGGGGGCAGCATTCGGAATTTTGAATGAAAAGCGTGCCCAAATTAAACTGCCTACTACTCAGGCCTAGAAGCTAGGATATGCATATAATTGATAGATTTGGATACAAAACACTCTAAAGTTTCCAAAACTGTTAAAATAATGTATGCGAGTATAACAGAACTGATATAGCAGGCGAAAACCTGAGGAAAATCCAACCAGGAAGTACTATTATTTTGAAAGGCTGTTTTTCCATTGAAAGCCTATCCACCATACAAAGACTTGGGACCCAGTTCACGATTTCTATGGCTTCCTCTACATGTGACCAGTCTTTAGGCATTGTTTCAGGCTTTTACTCTGAAAAATGAGGGAGATACAGCACTTTCAATCAGTGGCCAGTGGAAATTTCCAGCCATGAGTCCTGCGCCTGATCAGGAACGCACCTTTCTCGTTTCTCTTTTTCTATTGACGAAGCTTTTGTCCGGTTGAAATATTTTAAACATCGTTTGGCATGTTTCTACTAAGTTTTATTGTACTTTTTAAAAACTTTTCGTCTGGACTTAGTGCACGCGCATTGAGCATTCGGATTACTGTACAAAACGCGAGAACAAAAAAGAGGTTTTTGGTCATAAAGAGGGACATTATCGAACAAAACAAACATTTATTGTCTAACATCAAAGGTAAGTGAATATTTATAACGCTATTTCTGACTTTTGTGACACCTCTCCTTGGTAGGAAAATGGCTGTATGTTTTTCTGTGGCTAGGCGCAGACCTAACATAATCGCAAAGTGTGCTTTCGCCGTAAAGCCTTTTTGAAATCTGACACAGAGAAGGAGAAGTTTATCTTTATTCGTATGTTTAACATTTGTATCGTTTATCAATGTTTATTATGAGTATTTCTGTAATTTGATGTGGCTCTCTGCACTTTCACCGGATGTTGGTTTGAGACAATGCATTTCTGAACATAACGCGCCAATGTAAACTGAGATTTTTGGATATAAATATGAACTTTATCGAACAAAACATACAGTGGGGAGAACAAGTATTTGACACACTGCCGATTTTGCAGGTTTTCCTACTTACAAAGCATGTAGAGGTCTGTCATTTTTTATCATAGGTACACTTCAACTGTGAGAGACGGAATCTAAAACAAAAATCCAGAAAATCACATTGTATGATTTAATTATTTTTTTTTGCATTTTATTGCATGACATAAGTATTTGATCACCTACCAACCAGTAAGAATTATGGCTCTCACAGACCTGTTAGTTTTTCTTTAAGAAGCCCTCCTGTTCTCCACTCATTACCTGTATTAACTGCACCTGTTTGAACTCGTTACCTGTATAAAAGACACCTGTCCACACACTCAATCAAACAGACTCCAACCTCTCCACAATGGCCAAGACCAGAGAGCTGTGTAAGGACATCAGGGATAAAAATGTAGACCTGCACAAGGCTGGGATGGGCTACAGGACAATAGGCAAGCAGCTTGGTGAGAAGGCAACTGTTTCTGTACAGCCCTTTGAGATATCAGCTGATGTAAGATATAAATACATTTGATTTGAACAACTGTTGGCGCAATTATTCGAAAATGGAAGAAGTTCAAGATGACGGTCAATCACCCTCAGTCTGGGGCTCCATGCAAGATCTCACCTCGTGGGGCATCAATGGTCATGAGGAAGGTGAGGGATCAGCCCAGAACTACACGGCAGGACCTGGTCAATGACCTGAAGAGAGCTGGGACCACAGTCTCAAAGAAAACCATTAGTAACACACTACGCCGTCATGGATTAAAATCCTGCAGCCCACGCAAGGTCCCCCTGCTCAAGCCAGCGCATGTCCAGGCCCGTCTGAAGTTTGCCAATGACCATCTGGATGATCCAGAGGAGGAATGGGAGAAGGTCATGTGGTCTGATGAGACAAAAATAGAGCTTTTTGATCTAAACTCCACTCGCCGTGTTTGGAGGAAGAAGAAGGATGAGTACAACCCCAAGAACACCATCCCAACCGTGAAGCATGGAGGTGGAAACATGATTCTTTGGGGATGTTTTTCTGCAAAGGGGACAGGACGACTGCACCGTATTGAGGGGAGGATGGATGGGGCCATGTATCGCGAGATCTTGGCCAACAACCTCCTTCCCTCAGTAAGAGCATTGAAGATGGGTCGTGGCTGGGTCTTCCAGCATGACAACGACCCGAAACACACAGCCAGGGCAACTAAGGAGTGGCTCCGTAAGAAGCATCTCAAGGGCCTGGAGTGGCCTAGCCAGTCTCCAGACCTGAACCCAATAGAAAATCTTTGGAGGGAGCTGAAAGTCCGTATTGTCCAGCAACAGCCCCAAAACCTGAAGGATCTGGAGAAGGTCTGTATGGAGGAGTGGGCCAAAATCCCTGCTGCAGTGTGTGCAAACCTGGTCAAGAACTACTGGAAACATATGATCTCTGTAATTGCAAACAAAGGTTTCTGTACCAAATATTAAGTTCTGCTTTTCTGATGTATCAAATACTTATGTCATGCAATAAAATGCAAATTAATTACTTAAAAATCATACAATGTGATTTTCTGGATTTTTGTTTTAGATTCCGTCTCTCACAGTGTACCTATGATAAAAATTACAGACCTCTACATGCTTTGTAAGTAAGTTTGGTTGGATTTACAAGAAGTTTATCTTTAAAATGGTGTATAATACTTGTATGTTTGAGGAATTTTAATTATGGGATTTCTGTTGTTTTGAATTTGGCGCCCTGCAATTTCACTGGCTGTTGTCGAGGTGGGACGCTACCGTCCCACTTGTACCAGAGAGGTTAAAGGTCATATAGATCGACCTAAACCTGTAAGATCGTGCTGAACAGGCCACAAGCCTCTGGTCACTGAGATAATATCTATTCCTGTAGCAGCCTGTATTTTGTATTTGTATTTATTATGGATCCCCATCAGTTCCTGCCAAGGCAGTAGCTACTCTTCCTGGGGTTTATTATGGATCCCCATTAGTTCCTGCCAAGGCAGCAGCTACTCTTCCTGGGGTTTATTATGGATCCCCATTAGTTCCTGCCAAGGCAGCAGCTACTCTTCCTGAGGTTTATTATGGATCCCCATTAGTTCCTGCCAAGGCAGCAGCTACTCTTCCTGGGGTTTATTATGGATCCCCATTAGTTCCTGCCAAGGCAGCAGCTACTCTTCCTGGGGTTTATTATGGGTCCCCATTAGTTCCTGCCAAGGCAGCAGCTACTCTTCCTGGGGTTTATTATGGATCCCCATTAGTTCCTGCCAAGGCAGCAGCTACTCTTCCTGAGGTTTATTATGGATCCCCATTAGTTCCTGCCAAGGCAGCAGCTACTCTTCCTGGGGTTTATTATGGATCCCCATTAGTTCCTGCCAAGGCAGCAGCTACTCTTCCTGGGGTTTATTATGGGTCCCCATTAGTTCCTGCCAAGGCAGCAGCTACTCTTCCTGGGGTTTATTATGGATCCCCATTAGTTCCTGCCAAGGCAGCAGCTACTCTTCCTGGGGTTTATTATGGATCCCCATTAGTTCCTGCCAAGGCAGCAGCTACTCTTCCTGGGGTTTATTATGGATCCCCATTAGTTCCTGCCAAGGCAGCAGCTACTCTTCCTGGGGTTTATTATGGATCCCCATTAGTTCCTGCCAAGGCAGCAGCTACTATTCCTGGGGTTTATTAAGGATCCCCATTAGTTCCTGCCAAGGCAGCAGCTACTCTTCCTGGGGTTTATTATGGATCCCCATTAGTTCCTGCCAAGGCAGCAGCTACTCTTCCTGGGGTTTATTAAGGATCCCCATTAGTTCCTGCCAAGGCAGCAGCTACTCTTCCTGGGGTTTATTCAGGATCCCCATTAGTTCCTGCCAAGGCAGCAGCTACTCTTCCTGGGGTTTATTATGGATCCCCATTAGTTCCTGCCAAGGCAGCAGCTACTCTTCCTGGGGTTTATTAAGGATCCCCATTAGTTCCTGCCAAGGCAGCAGCTACTCTTCCTGGGGTTTATTAAGGATCCCCATTAGTTCCTGCCAAGGCAGCAGATACTATTCCTGGGGTTCAGCTAAATTAACGCAGTTATACAATTTTAAAAACATCACAATACATTCACAGACTTCACAACACTCTGTGTGCCCTCAGCCCACTACTCTACTACCACATATCTACAAAACAAAATCCATGTGTACGTGTGTGTATAGTGCGTATGTTATTGTGTGTGTACGCATGTGTCTGTGCCTATGTTTGTGTTGCTTCACAGTCCCTGCTGTTCCATAAGGTGTATTTGATCTGTTTTTCAAATCTGATTATCCTGCTGCATCTGTAACTTGATGTGGAATAGATTTCCATGTAGTCATGGCTCTATGTAGTACTGTGTGCCTCTCATAGTCTGTTCTGGACTTGGGAACTGTGAAGAGACCTCTGGTGGCATGTCTTGTGGGGTATGCATGAGTGTCCGAGCTGTGCGCCAGTAGTTCAAACAGACAACTGGGCGCATTCAACATTTCAATACCTCTCATAAATAGTAGCAGTAGTAGTAATGAAGTCAATCTCTCCTCCACTTTGAGCCAGGAGAGATTGACATGCATCTTATTAATGTAGCTCTCTGCGTACATCCAAGCGCCAGCAGTGCTGTCCTGTTCTGAGACAATTGCAATTTTCCTAAGTCCTTCTTTGTGGCACCTGACCACACGACTGGGATAGTGGGTCGATAGGTATAGTGGGTAGGTAGATAGGTATAGTGGGTAGATAGATATAGTGGGTAGGTAGGTATAGTGGGTAGATAGGTAGGTATATTGGGTGGGTAGGTATAGTGGGTAGGTAGATAGGTATATTGGGTGGGTAGTTATAGTGGGTAGGTAGGTAGGTATAGTGGGTAGGTAGGTAGGTATAGTGGGTAGGTAGGTATAGTGGGTAGGTAGGTATAACAGGTAGGTAGGTATAGTGGGTAGGTAGGTATAGTGGGTAGGTAGGTATAACAGGTAGGTAGGTATAGTGTGTAGGTAGGTATAGTGGGTAGGTAGGTATAGTGGGTAGATAGGTATAGTGGGTAGATAGGTATAGTGGGTAGATAGGTATAGTGGGTAGATAGGTATAGTGGGTAGGTCTGTATAGTGGGTAGGTAGATAGGTATAGTGGGTAGGTAGGTAAGTATAGTGGGTAGATAGGTAGGTATAGTGGGTAGATAGGTAGGTATAGTGGGTAGGTAGGTATAGTGGGTAGGTCTGTATAGTGGGTAGGTAGATAGGTATAGTGGGTAGGTAGATAGGTATAGTGGGTAGGTAGATAGGTATAGTGGGTAGGTCTGTATAGTGGGTAGATAGGTATAGTGGGTAGATAGGTATAGTGGGTAGATAGGTATAGTGGGTATATGGGTATAGTGGGTAGGTCTGTATAGTGGGTAGGTAGATAGGTATAGTGGGTAGGTAGATAGGTATAGTGGGTAGATAGGTATAGTGGGTAGGTCTGTATAGTGGGTAAGTAGAGTGGTATAGTGGGTAGGTACAGTTGAAGTCAGCTTTTATTTCTTTCATCACATTCCCAGTGGGTCAGAAGTTTACATACACTCAATTAGTATTTGGTAGCGTTGCCTTTAAATTGTTTAACTTGGGACAAACGTTTCGAGTAGCCTTCCACAAGGTTCCCACAATACGTTGGGTGAATTTTCCTCCTGACAGTGTCACGGCTGTTGAAGGAGGAGGACCAAGGTTCAGCGTGGTGAACGTACATTTTCTTTTATTAATAAAAATGACGCCGAACAAATCAATAAACACTACAAAAACAAACCGTGAAGCTCAAAGGCTATGTGCCCTAAACAAAGTCAACTTCCCACAAGGTCAGGTGGAAAAAAGGGCTACCTAAGTATGGTTCCCAATCAGAGACAACAATAGACAGCTGCCTCTGATTGAGAACCACACCCAGCCAAACACAAAGAAATAGAAAACATAGAAATAAAGAAACTAGAATGCCCACCCTAGTCACACCCTGGCCTAACCAACATAGAGAATAAAAGCCTCTCTATGGCCAGGGCGTGACAGACAGAGCTGGTGTAACTGAGTCAGGATTTTAGGCCTCCTTGCTCGCACACACTTTTTCAGTTCTGCACACAAATTTATAAGGGCAGTATTTTTAATGTTATAGGACAGATTCTGGAGCAGAGCAAGCTACCTTCTGGAGCTATCTGCTGGCATCTCCTCCTTAAAGCCTGATAGATGGTCAGTGTGATAGAAAATCACTCCCTCTTTAAGGGCTAATGATGCAGAAAAATGTGAATGCCAAAGACATATAAAAGAGAGCGGTGGAAGGGCTCGGGAAATGAATCTGTAGGAGAATATTCCTGCCAACTCTGGTCTCAATCTGATTAGAAGTGGCACAAAAATCTGCATTTTGCCTACCTGGTCACAGACCAGTTTGTCCTCTGTCCCTATGGTCTTTTTGTCAGCTGTGCTATCTGCAAACAGATCTGGGACCAGGCTAGCATTTGACCAGTTAGACCAAAATTTGATAAAAAAATCTGATAAGAGTTTGTTTTATTTAAACATACATTTTCAACTTGATATCAAAGAACTGTAAATCTCCTAATAAAATATATTCCACCTAAAAAAAAACATGTCTCCATTGCAACTAAGACTCTGTGACAGTTTCCCTTTATTAATCGGTTTCCTTTAATCAGTTTCCCTTTAATCCATCTAGGATTACTTTTGAGATGACAAATAAAAATTTAAACAAATATCCCCCAGAATGAAAGGATTGAGAGTAAGACAAAACCCACTCCAGGCTCCAAATGACTTTCTGAAAAGGGGAATGAGGGTTTATCAAACCCAGTCTGTGTCCCAAATGGCAACCTATGGGCCCTGGTCAAAAGTAGAGCACAATATCGGGAATAGGGGGCCATTTGGGATTGCTACGCAGGTTACAAAAAAGACTTGTGGGCATACGTCATTCAGCGAGACTTAAACAAAAGATAGACAGGTAATGGTTCTCAATTTCTCCATCTAATACCCACCCGCAACCCATCCCTCCCTCCGTCCATCACCCGCCAACCCACCCACCCACAACCCATCCCTCCCTCCGTCCATCACCCACCCACCCACAACCCATCCCTCCCTCCGTCCATCACCCGCCAACCCACCCACCCACAACCCATCCCTCCCTCTATCCATCACCCGCCCACAGCCCATCCCTCCCTCCCTCCATCACCCGCCCACAGCCCATCCCTCCCTCCCTCCATCACCTGCCCACAGCCCATCCCTCCCTTCCTCCATCACCTGCCCACAGCCCATCCCTCCCTCCATCACCTACCCACAAACCATCACTCCATCAGTCCATCACCCGCCCTCCCACAGCCCATCCCTCCCTCCATCCATTACCCACCCACAACCCATCTCTCCCTCCATCCATAACCCGCCTGCCCGTAACCCATCCCTCCCTCCGTCCATAACTCGCCTGCCCGTAACCCATCCCTCCCTCCGTCCATAACCCGCCTGCACGTAACCATCCCTCCCTCCGTCCATAACCCGCCTGCCCACACAGCACTGCTTACCTTTCCATCATATCGCTTCACCTGGAACTGATCCAGACCCAAGTCTGAGAGAGAGAGAGACGAATGGGGAGAGAGAGATAGAGAGAGCGAGAGAGAGAGAGAGAGACAGAGAGAGACAGAGAGAGACAGAGAGAGCCAGAGAGAGAGGAGAAAATAAAGAAATGCACTGTTAATGTGTATAAAGACAGAAAGATGGAGCTTCAACCATTTAACTCTGTCTGACCGAGCGGAGCGTGATGTATTGATGGCACCCTATTCCCTAGCCTTAGGGCACAAGTCAGAAGTAGTGCACTACGTAGGGAATATGGAGCCATTCATTTGGGATGCTTGTAGCGGCCATTCAAATGTATTTATAGGGTGTTATTACTCTGTGTGTGTGTGTGTGTGTGTGTGTGTGTGTGTGTGTGTGTGTGTGTGTGTGTGTGTGTGTGTGTGTGTGTGTGTGTGTGTGTCATTACAGCAGAACACACACGTGCCACAGATTAATAACCACAACTGACAAGTCATTTCCAGTTCCCAGAAAGCTATCAAATAAACTCCGACATCGTTCAGCATTGATTCGTCTGTTCATTAATCATCCGTTAGAATTGATTTAATTTGGAATAATGATGCATTTATATTTCGCTGGGTGCAGATGCTGGTGGGGATAGGGTAGAAGGAAGGGATGCTGGTGGGGATAGGGTAGAAAGAAGGGATGCTGGTGGGGATAGGGAAGAAAGAAGGGATGCTGGTGGGGATAGGGTAGAAAGAGGGGATGCTGGTGGGGATAGGGTAGAAAGAAGGGATGCTGGTGGGGATAGGGAAGAAAGAGGGGATGCTGGTGGGGATAGGGTAGAAAGAGGGGATGCTGGTGGGGATAGGGTAGAAAGAAGGGATGCTGGTGGGGATAGGGTAGAAAGAAGGGATGCTGGTGGGGATAGGGAAGAAAGATGGGATGCTGGTGGGGATAGGGTAGAAAGAGGGGATGCTGGTGGGGATAGGGTAGAAAGAAGGGATGCTGGTGGGGATAGGGAAGAAAGATGGGATGATGGTGGGGAAAGGGTAGAAAGAGGGGATGCTGGTGGGGATAGGGTAGAAAGAAGGGATGCTGGTGGGGATAGGGTAGAAAGAGGGGATGCTGGTGGGGATAGGGTAGAAAGAAGGGATGCTGGTGGGGATAGGGAAGAAATAAGGGATGCTGGTGGGGATAGGGAAGAAAGAAGGGATTCTGGTGGGGATAGGGAAGAAAGAAGGGATGCTGGTGGGGATAGGGAAGAAAGAAGGGATGCTGGTGGGGATAGGGAAGAAAGAAGGGATGCTGGTGGGGATAGGGTAGAAAGAAGGGATGCTGGTGGGGATAGGGAAGAAAGAAGGGATGCTGGTGGGGATAGGGAAGAAAGAAGGGATGCTGGTGGGGATAGGGAAGAAAGAGGGGATGCTGGTGGGGATAGGGAAGAAAGATGGGATGCTGGTGGGGATAGGGAAGAAAGAAGGGATGCTGGTGGGGATAGGGAAGAAAGAAGGGATGATGGTGGGGACAGGGAAGAAAGATGGGATGCTGGTGGGGATAGGGAAGAAAGAAGGGATGCTGGTGGGGATAGGGTAGAAAGAAGGGATGCTGGTGGGGATAGGGAAGAAAGAAGGGATGCTGGTGGGGATAGGGTAGAAAGAAGGGATGCTGGTGGGGATAGGGAAGAAATAAGGGATGCTGGTGGGGATTGGGAAGAAAGATGGGATGCTGGTGGGGATAGGGAAGAAAGAAGGGAAGCTGGTGGGGATAGGGAAGAAAGAAGGGATGCTGGTGGGGATAGGGAAGAAAGAAGGGAAGCTGGTGGGGATAGGGAAGAAAGAAGGGAAGAAGGAAGGGATGCTGGTGGGGATAGGGAAGAAATAAGGGAAGAAGGAAGGGATGCTGGTAGGGATAGGGAAGAAAGAAGGGATGCAGGTGGGGATAGGGAAGAAAGACGGGATGCTGGTGGGGATTAGGAAGAAATAAGGGAAGAAGGAAGGGATGCTGGTGGGGATAAGGAAGAAAGAAGGGATTCTGGTGGGGATAGGGAAGAAAGAAGGGAAGCTGGTGGGGATAGGGAATAAAGAAGGGATGCTGGTGGGGATAGGGAAGAAAGAAGGGAAGCTGGTGGGGATAGGGAAGAAAGAAGGGATGCTGGTGGGGATAGGGTAGAAAGAAGGGATGCTGGTGGGGATAGGGAAGAAAGAAGGGATGCTGGTGGGGATAGGGTAGAAAGAAGGGATGCTGGTGGGGATAGGGAAGAAAGAAGGGATGCTGGTGGGGATAGGGTAGAAAGAAGGGATGCTGGTGGGGATAGGGAAGAAAGAAGGGATGCTGGTGGGGATAGGGAAGAAAGAAGGGATTCTGGTGGGGATAGGGAAGAAAGAAGGGATGCTGGTGGGGATAGGGTAGAAAGAAGGGATGCTGGTGGGGATAGGGAAGAAAGAAGGGATGCTGGTGGGGATAGGGAAGAAAGAAGGGATGCTGGTGGGGATAGGGAAGAAAGAAGGGATTCTGGTGGGGATAGGGAAGAAAGAAGGGATGCTGGTGGGGATAGGGAAGAAAGAAGGGATGCTGGTGGGGATAGGGAAGAAAGAAGGGATGCTGGTGGGGATAGGGAAGAAAGAAGGGATGCTGGTGGGGATAGGGTAGAAAGAAGGGATGCTGGTGGGGATAGGGAAGAAAGAAGGGATGCTGGTGGGGATAGGGAAGAAAGAAGGGAAGAAAGAAGGGATGCTGGTGGGGATAGGGAAGAAGGAAGGGATGCTGGTGGGGATAGGGAAGAAAGAAGGGATGCTGGTGGGGATAGGGAAGAAATAAGGGAAGAAAGAAGGGAAGAAAGAAGGGAAGAAAGAAGGGATGCTGGTGGGGATAGGGTAGAAAGAAGGGATGCTGGTGGGGATAGGGTAGAAAGAAGGGATGCTGGTGGGGATAGGGTAGAAAGAAGGGATGCTGGTGGGGATAGGGAAGAAAGAAGGGATGCTGGTGGGGATAGGGAATAAAGAAGGGATGCTGGTGGGGATAGGGAAGAAAGATGGGATACATGATTGAAAAGAGAAGATTATTTGCTCGAGCATGGTGCTTGCAACACCAGGATCGTGGGTTTGATTCCCAGGACCACCCATACTAAACATTTTATACATGCATGACGGTAAGTTGCTTTGGATAAAAGCGGTTGATAAATGGCATATATTATACAGTATATTATAAACTGGTTACCAACGTAATTATTGCTTAATTACATTATTATTGAATATTGGTGCAACTGGTGTTGTCATGCCAGATGAGATGCCTGTACCATTCTGGGTTAAACCATCTGTACCATCCTGGGTTAAACCATGTCTCCCATCCTGGGTTAAACCATCTGTACCATTCTGGGTTAAACAACCTGTACCATCCTGGGTTAAACCACCTGTACCATTCTGGGTTAAACCATCTGTACCATTCTGGGTTAAACCACCTGTACCATTCTGGGTTAAACCATCTGTACCATCCTGGGTTAAACCATGTCTCCCATCCTGGGTTAAACCATCTGTACCATTCTGGGTTAAACAACCTGTACCATCCTGGGTTAAACCATCTGTACCATTCTGGGTTAAACCATCTGTACCATTCTGGGTTAAACCACCTGTACCATTCTGGGTTAAACCATCGGTACCATTCTGGGTTAAACCATCTGTACCATTCTGGGTTAAACCACCTGTACCATCCTGGGTTAAACCACCTGTACCATTCTGGGTTAAACCATCTGTACCATCCTGGGTTAAACCATCTGCTCCTTACTAAGACATCCAGGGTAAAACCATCCGTACTATACTAAGACATCCAGGGTAAAACCATCCGTACTATACTAAGACATCCAGGTTAAAACCATCCGTACTATACTAAGACATCCAGGGTAAAACCATCCGTACTATACTAAGACATCCAGGGTAAAACCATCCGTACTATACTAAGACATCCAGGGTTAAAACCATCCGTACTATACTAAGACATCCAGGGTTAAAACCATCCGTACTATACTAAGACATCCAGGGTAAAACCATCCGTACTATACTAAGACATCCAGGGTTAAACCACATTTCAAGCACACCCTGGAGGACAGGTGTCAAACTCACTCCTCGGAGGGCGTGAGGTGTCTGCGGGTTTTCCCTTCACCCTTGCACTTGACTGATGAATGAATGTCACGAATTAGCAATGAACTCCCCTCGCCTCGTTGTCTCGGTCTTAACTGAAAGGAAAACCAAAAACCCGCAGACACTAGAGTCTAGATTGATGAATTACAGCGAGGTGTGGCCGGCGTGTGTCACAGGAAATCAATGTCATTATGCTACTACAGTACTATACTGCAACACAATGACTGTCTGTCTGTTAGTGTCAGTGGGATCAATGAATAATGGAACAGACTATCAGTGACAGCTGGATCAATGAATAATGGAACAGACTGTCTGTTAGTGTCAGCTGGATCAATGAATAATGGAACAGACTGACTGTCAGTGTCAGCTGGATCAATGAATAATGGAACTGACTGTCTGTTAGTGTCAGCTGGATCAATGAATAATGGAACAGACTGTCTGTTAGTGTCAGCTGGATCAATGAATAATGGAACTGACTGTCTGTTAGTGTCAGCTGGATCAATGAATAATGGAACTGACTGTCTGTTAGTGTCAGCTGGATCAATGAATAATGGAACAGACTGACTGTCAGTGTCAGCTGGATCAATGAATAATGGAACTGACTGTCTGTTAGTGTCAGCTGGATCAATGAATAATGGAACTGACTGTCTGTTAGTGTCAGCTGGATCAATGAATAATGGAACTGACTGTCTGTTAGTGTCAGCTGGATCAATGAATAATGGAACTGACTGTCTGTTAGTGTCAGCTGGATCAATGAATAATGGAACTGACTGTCTGTTAGTGTCAGCTGGATCAATGAATAATGGAACTGACTGTCTGTTAGTGTCAGCTGGATCAATGAATAATGGAACAGACTGACTGTCAGTGTCAGCTGGATCAATGAATAATGGAACTGACTGTCTGTTAGTGTCAGCTGGATCAATGAATAATGGAACTGACTGTCTGTTAGTGTCAGCTGGATCAATGAATAATGGAACTGACTGTCTGTTAGTGTCAGCTGGATCAATGAATAATGGAACTGACTGTCTGTTAGTTTCAGCTGGATCAATGAATAATGGAACAGACTGACTGTCAGTGTCATCTGGATCAATGAATAATGGAACAGACTGACTGTCAGTGACAGCTGGATCAATGAATAATGGAACAGACTGTCAGTGACAGCTGGATCAATGAATAATGGAACAGATGGTCTGTTAGTGACAGCTGGATCAATGAATAATGGAACAGACTGTCTGTTAGTGTCAGCTGGATCAATGAATAATGGAACAGACTGACTGTCAGTGACAGCTGGACCAATGAATAATGGAACTGACTGACTGTCAGTGACAGCTGGATCAATGAATAATGGAACTGACTGACTGTCGGTGACAGCTGGATCAATGAATAATGGAACAGACTGACTGTCAGTGACAGCTGGACCAATGAATAATGGAACAGACTGACTGTCAGTGACAGCTGGATCAATGAATAATGGAACTGACTGACTGTCAGTTACAGCTGGATCAATGAATAATGGAACAGACTGTCTGTTAGTGTCAGCTGGATCAATGAATAATGGAACTGACTGTCTGTTAGTGACAGCTGGATCAATGAATAATGGAACTGACTGTCTGTTAGTGACAGCTGGATCAATGAATAATGGAACTGACTGTCTGTTAGTGACAGCTGGATCAATGAATAATGGAACAGACTGACTGTCAGTGACAGCTGGATCAATGAATAATGGAACAGACTGACTGTCGGTGACAGCTGGATCAATGAATAATGGAACTGACTATCTGTTAGTGTCAGCTGGATCAATGAATAATGGAACAGACTGTCTGTTAGTGACAGCTGGATCAATGAATAATGGAACAGACTGACTGTCAGTGTCAGCTGGATCAATGAATAATGGAACAGACTATCAGTGACAGCTGGATCAATGAATAATGGAACTGACTGTCTGTTAGTGACAGCTGGATCAATGAATAATGGAACAGACTGACTGTCAGTGACAGCTGGATCAATGAATAATGGAACAGACTGACTGTCAGTGTCAGCTGGATCAATGAATAATGGAACAGACTATCAGTGACAGCTGGATCAATGAATAATGGAACTGACTGTCTGTTAGTGACAGCTGGATCAATGAATAATGGAACTGACTGTCTGTTAGTGACAGCTGGATCAATGAATAATGGAACTGACTGTCTGTTAGTGACAGCTGGATCAATGAATAATGGAACAGACTGACTGTCAGTGACAGCTGGATCAATGAATAATGGAACAGACTGACTGTCGGTGACAGCTGGATCAATGAATAATGGAACAGACTGACTGTCAGTGACAGCTGGATCAATGAATAATGGAACAGACTGTCTGTTAGTGACAGCTGGATCAATGAATAATGGAACAGACTGTCTGTTAGTGTCAGCTGGATCAATGAATAATGCATAGTACCTGTCTCCTATCTTCTTCTCTTTCCGCTCCTCTCTCCCTCAGTCTCCAACCCGCCCTCAATCTCCTCCTTCCCTTCTCAGTCACTCTCTCCTCCTCTCCCTCACTCACTCACTCCATCCCATTTCCTTTATCTGTGTTCACCTCTTTCATAGTGGTGCCCTTTTTTCCCCTTTCTCCTCTTCCTCACTCTCCATATCTCTGTTCAGGTCTCTCAGTGACCCTATCCTGACCCGGTCTCTAAGTGATGACATCATGGGGATTTACAGCCCAGACAGTGCACCACCTCTCTGTCTCTCCTATGACATCACAGCCACTCAGGGCACTACTGCTCAGACAAGGTACTAGAAGGTCTCTCTCTCTCTCTCTCTCTCTCTCTCTCTCTCTCTCTCTCTCTCTCTCTCTCTCTCTCTCTCTCTCTCTCTCTCTCTCAGAATTGTTGTCTTAATCTGTTGTTGTCTAGTACTGTCTTTTTGCTAGCTAGGGCCATCTACTTTAAGTGCTGACTTCAAAATGGCCTGTGTCGCTCCCCTCCTTAAGAAACCTACATTCAAATCATCTGACGTTTAAACTACAGACCTATTTCTTGTCTTTCCAAAACACTTGAGCGTACTGTCTCTGATCAACTCTCTCGTTATCTCTCTCAGAACGATCTTCGTGACCCTAACCAGTCAGGCTTGAAGACGGGTCACTCAACAGAGAATGCTCTTCTCTGTTTCACAGAGTCTCTCAGCACTGCCAAAGCTGACTCTCTCTCCTCTGTTCTCATCCTCATAGATCTATCTGCTGCCTTCGACAGCTTGAACCATCAGATCCTCCTCTCCACCCTCTCAGGGCTGGGTGTCTCAGGCTCTGTACACTCCTGGATTGCATCCTAGCTGGCAGGCCGCTCCTATCAGGTGACGTGGAGAGGGTCTGTGTCTGTACCACGTACTCTAACTACTGGTGTCCCCCAGGGCTCAGTTCTAGGCCCTCTCCTCTTCTCTCTATACACCAAGTCACTCAGCTCTGTCATATCCTCACATGGTCTCTCCTATCACTGCTATGAGGATGGACCTCTCCTCTTCTCTCTATACACCAAGTCACTCAGCTC
The DNA here is from genome assembly GCF_016432855.1 of Salvelinus namaycush. Classification (NCBI taxonomy): domain Eukaryota; kingdom Metazoa; phylum Chordata; class Actinopteri; order Salmoniformes; family Salmonidae; genus Salvelinus; species Salvelinus namaycush. The sequence goes on from NW_024061429.1 coordinate 41,424, forward strand.
TGTCATATCCTCACATGGTCTCTCCTATCACTGCTATGAGGATGGACCTCTCCTCTTCTCTCTATACACCAAGTCACTCAGCTCTGTCATATCCTCACATGGTCTCTCCTATCACTGCTATGAGGATGGACCTCTCCTCTTCTCTCTATACACCAAGTCACTCAGCTCTGTCATATCCTCACATAGTCTCTCCTATCACTGCTATGAGGATGGCCCTCTCCTCTTCTCTCTATACACCAAGTCACTCAGCTCTGTCATATCCTCACATGGTCTCTCCTATCACTGCTATGAGGATGGACCTCTCCTCTTCTCTCTATGCACCAAGTCACTCAGCTCTGTCATATCCTCACATAGTCTCTCCTATCACTGCTATGAGGATGGACCTCTCCTCTTCTCTCTATGCACCAAGTCACTCAGCTCTGTCATATCCTCACATAGTCTCTCCTATCACTGCTATGAGGATGGACCTCTCCATTCTCTCTGTACACCAAGTCACTCAGCTCCATCATATCCTCACATGGTCTCTCCTATCACTGCTATGAGGATGGACCTCTCCTCTTCTCCTTCCCCCCTTCTGACACCCAGGTGGCGACACGCATCTCTGTGTGCCTGGCAAATATGTCAACTTGTATGTCGGCCCACCACCTCAAGCTCAACCTCAACAAGACGGAGCACCTCTTCCTCCCCGGGGAGGCCTGCCCGCTGCAAGACCTCTCCGTCACGGTTGACAACGCCACAGTGTCATCCTCCCAGAGTGCAAAGAACCTTGGCGTGACCCTGGACAACACCCTGCCGTTCTCGGCAAACATTAAAGCAGTGATTTGCTCCTGCAGGTTCATGCTCTCTACAACATCCGTAGAGTGCGACCCTACCTCACACAGGAAGCGGCTCCTAACCCTGGCACTTATCATGTCCCGTCTGGACTACTGCAACTCTCTGTTGGCTGGGCTCCCTGCTTGTGTCATCAAACCCCTGCAACTTATCCAGAATGCTGCAGCCCGCCTGGTGTTCAACCTTCCCAAGTTCTCCCATGTCACCACGCTGCTCTGCACACTCCACTGGCTTCCAGTCGAAGCTCACATCCACTACAACACCATGATGCTTGCGTACGAAGCAGAAAGGGGAACTGCTCCTCACTACCTTCAGGTTGTGCTCAAACCCTACACCCCCAAGCCGAGCACTCCGTTCTGCCACCTCTGGTCTCTTGTACCTCCCACGCCTACAGGAGGGCCGCTCCATCTCAGCCCAGTCCAAGCTCTTCTCTGTCCTGGCACCCCAGTGGTGGAACCAGCTTCCCCCTGAAGCTAGGACAGCAGAGTCCATGCCCATCTTCCCCCTGAAGCTAGGACAGCAGAGTCCATGCCCATCTTCCCCCTGAAGCTAGGACAGCAGAGTCCCTGCCCATCTTCCCCCTGAAGCTAGGACAGCAGAGTCCCTGCCCATCTTCCCCCTGAAGCTAGGACAGCAGAGTCCCTGCCCATCTTCCCCCTGAAGCTAGGACAGCAGAGCCCCTGCCCGTCTTCCCCCTGAAGCTAGGACAGCAGAGTCCCTGCCCATCTTCCCCCTGAAGCTAGGACAGCAGAGTCCCTGGCCATCTTCCCCCTGAAGCTAGGACAGCAGAGTCCCTGTCCATCATCCCCCTGAAGCTAGGACAGCAGAGTCCCTGTCCATCTTCCCGAAAGGTCCTGTAACCCTACCTCTTCAAAGAGTATCTTAAATAATCATCACGACCCCCACCAAAAAAATGTTTAACACCAACATTTGCACTTAACCCCGCCCCTTCTAGCTCTCACTCTACTGATAACTACTTTAGAAGAGTACTGTATGCCTGTGATATGTGGTGGTTCCACCTAACTATCTTAAGATTAGTGGACTGACTGTATATCGCTCTGGATAAGAGTGTCTGCTAAATGACTACAATGTTTCTAAATTATTAACATGTTTCTCGCCGTCACGCGCTTCTTCTCCCCCTCTTGCTCTTTTTCTCCCCCTCTTGCTCTTCTTCTCTCCCTTCTCCCTCTTCTTCTCCCCCTCTTGCTCTTCTCCCCCTCTCCCTCTTCTTCTCCCCCTCTTGCTCTTCTCCCCCTCTCGCTCTTCTTCTCCCCCTCTTGCTCTTCTTCTCCCCCTCTCCCTTCTCCCTCTTCTTCTCCCCCTCTGATGTGAGAGACAAAGAGAAGATAACTGTCTCTTTAAGGTAGCAGGTTTCTCTGAAGGAAAAGGAACGTCCCTCAGCTCCTTACTTCAATAGGCTGCTACACTAATGGACTAATGTCCCAATTTGGACTGGAGAACATGCCGATTTTAAAAGTGGTGAGCTGCACCGGACTGGAGAACATGACGATTTTAAAAGTGGTGAGTCAACCTCTCCTGTGTGTGGTCCTAACCTCTGAAAGCCATGCCATCCATGGTGGGGGAAGACGTTGAATGTGACACACATTCCTCCTGACCTGCGTCTCTCCTCTCTTTCTACCGCTCTCTCCATTTCTCTATGTAAATATAGCTGAGACACTGCTATACCTTACCCTCAGTCCCCATACCTTACCCTCAGTCCCCATACCTTACCCTCAGTCCCCATACCTGACCCTCAGTCCCCATACCTTACCCCCAGTCCCCATACCTTACCCTCAGTCCCCATACCTTACCCTCAGTCCCCATACCTTACCCTCAGTCCCCATACCTTACCCTCAGTCCCCATACCTTACCCTCAGTCCCCATACCTGACCCTCAGTCCCCATACCTTACCCTCAGTCCCCATACCTTACCCTCAGTCCCCATACCTTACCCTCAGTCCCCATACCTTACCCTCAGTCCCCATGGACTCACTGTTAGCTAAACCTAATGGCCCAAAAATATTGATGTGTGCAGTTCAAGGGGGTGTGTGTGCGTGTGTGCTTGCGTGTGCGTGTGTGCGTGCATGTGCGTGCGTGCGTGCGTGTGTGTGTGTGTGTGTGTGTGTGCGTGCGTGCGTGCGTGTGTGTGTGTGTGTGCTTGGCTTGCGTGTGTGTGTGTGTGTGTGTGTGTGTGTGTGCGTGCGTGCGTGTGTGCTTGGCTTGCGTGCGTGCGTGCGTGCGTGCGCGCGTGTGTACGCGCTCCTCCGTGATCCAAGGATGACAGAGGTCGCTCCAAGGACAGTTATGATGAATAAATCCACTTGACATTCCCCTATTCTCATTAAACTCAACGCAGTACCTTTTCATGGCTGGAGATTTCATTACTAAGTGGTGGATTTCTAACTCCAATGTGTGTTCCTTTCTCTTTGTAGAATCGACAAAGCTTAGAGCTAATGGTCTTGACCTACATGCAGGGGAAATATGTGGATATATGAACACATTTTGCATCACTTGTATGCAAAGGTATTATTTGTCTTTGTGTTGTTATTTTCCCCTGGGATCATTTATAATTAACAAATAAACGGTTGGAAACTGAGGTAGAACTAAAACAAACATATCCACCTTCTCTTTAAAACCTTTAAAACTTAAGACCCAGTCTGTCTCAGACCAGACCACAATCCATTCGGACTACATGAATAAACCCCACCAACAGCAGCTTGTGACCAGTTCTCCCTCAGAAGACAATGCTGTTTGGCAACCCACATTAAAAATTATTACAATAAGACACAAACAAAAAAACGTATTAACAAGTAAACCCCAAAACCTGAGGATAGAGTTGGACCAACACCTGGACTGAACAGACCAGCCTGGTCACAGGTAAACTGCTGTACCTGAGGATAGAGTTGGACCAGCCTGGTCACAGGTAAACTGTTGTACCTGAGGATAGAGTTGGACCAGCCTGGTCACAGGTAAACTGTTGTACCTGGGGATAGAGTTGGACCAGCCTGCTCACAGGTAAACTGTTGTACCTGAGGATAGAGTTGGACCAGCCTGGTCACAGGTAAACTGTTGTACCTGGGGATAGAGTTGGACCAGCCTGCTCACAGGTAAACTGTTGTACCTGAGGATAGAGTTGGACCAGCCTGGTCACAGGTAAACTGTTGTACCTGAGGATAGAGTTGGACCAGCCTGGTCACAGGTAAACTGTTGTACCTGGGGATAGAGTTGGACCAGCCTGGTCACAGGTAAACTGTTGTACCTGGGGATAGAGTTGGACCAGCCTGGTCACAGGTAAACTGTTGTACCTGGGGATAGAGTTTGACCAGCCTGGTCACAGGTAAACTGTTGTACCTGGGGATAGAGTTGGACCAGCCTGGTCACAGGTAAACTGTTGTACCTGGGGATAGAGTTGGACCAGCCTCGTCACAGGTAAACTGCTGTACCTGGGGATAGAGTTGGACCAGCCTGGTCACAGGTAAACTGTTGTACCTGAGGATAGAGTTGGACCAGCCTGGTCACAGGTAAACTGTTGTACCTAAGGATAGAGTTGGACCAGCCTGATCACAGGTAAACTGCTGTACCTGAGGATAGAGTTGGACCAGCCTGGTCACAGGTAAACTGTTGTACCTGGGGATAGAGTTGGACCAGCCTGCTCACAGGTAAACTGTTGTACCTGGGGATAGAGTTGGACCAGCCTCGTCACAGGTAAACTGTTGTACCTGGGGATAGAGTTGGACCAGCCTGGTCACAGGTAAACTGCTGTCTGGCCACGGCACTCTAAAAAGGGCAAAGGTTTCCAAGGACAACCCTCCTTGCATCTACCACAGCATGATAACAAGTCAGCTGGACAACTGTGCCACAGTGGCTTCTCAACAAGACAGGTCTTAACCAGCTACAGCTTCCCACCAGACATCATACATATAGCATCAACACGCTTCCTGGGTTAGTAGAGAAGGATGGTTTTACATGTCAGACCTGTTCAGGTGGGAATCTCCACCCAGCACCAGAGCAGCATCTAAAGCCTACGATGGAACCGTCTGGCTCGACCATCAGCGATAAACGTGACCTTCCAAGGCAGTCTGCAGTCGTCTGACGACTCACCCTGAATGTAACGTCTCATCTATTGACCGCTACATACATTCAGTCGGAATCTGACATCCTGTAAGTCGTTCGTGTGACTTCAAAACGAGGGGCCGTTTTATAAAACAAATTCATCAGCGGTTGGATCGTCACTAAACCAATCATTGTCAAAGTTGATAACGTCATCGTGTAGGCCGGGCTCTGGCAATCGGTTCCTGGGACCAATCTGAACGGTCAGAATGTGTTCGGGGGGGGGGAGGCTAATCCAGATACGTCAGCCAGGCTATATGCAGGCCGGAGCAATGAGGATGGGCAGCCAGGCTATATGCAGGCCGGAGCAATGAGGATGGGCAGCCAGGCTATATGCAGGCCGGAGCAATGAGGATGGGCAGCCAGGCTATATGCAGGCCGGAGCAATGAGGATGGGCAGCCAGGCTATATGCAGGCCGGAGCAATGAGGATGGGCAGCCAGGCTATATGCAGACCGGAGCAATGAGGATGGGCAGCCAGGCTATATGCAGACCGGAGCAATGAGGATGGGCAGCCAGGCTATATGCAGACCGGAGCAATGAGGATGGGCAGCCAGGCTATATGCAGACCGGAGCAATGAGGATGGGCAGCCAGGCTATATGCAGACCGGAGCAATGAGGATGGGCAGCCAGGCTATATGCAGACCGGAGCAATGAGGATGGGCAGCCAGGCTATATGCAGACCGGAGCAATGAGGATGGGCAGCCAGGCTATATGCAGACCGGAGCAATGAGGATGGGCAGCCAGGCTATATGCAGACCGGAGCAATGAGGATGGGCAGCCAGGCTATATGCAGGCCGGAGCAATGAGGATGGGCAGCCAGGCTATATGCAGACCGGAGCAATGAGGATGGGCAGCCAGGCTATATGCAGACCGGAGCAATGATGATGGGCAGCCTGGCTATATGCAGACCGGAGCAATGAGGATGGGCAGCCAGGCTATATGCAGACCGGAGCAATGAGGATGGGCAGCCAAGGCTATATGCAGGCCGGAGCAATGAGGATGGGCAGCCAGGCTATATGCAGACTACCGCGCACCACGCTCTCGTGCCCCTGAGTGCATTCTCAGAGGACAATCTCATACTACTGCGCTCCAATCAGAGTACATTTCTCCCAGGATGCTCTTGTGAGGACCAGAGTGTGGAGAAACGCACTCCCCCTACGGTATTACCTCACGCTTCATCTCCCCATTCACTGAGTAGCTAGCCAGTTAACCCTATTGACGAACTATGGACTTCTATCTGTTCACTGACCCTTCTTCCAGCCAGAACAACGGCAACAATAGAGACACAACCAGATATACACGAAGAAAACGTTTTACTTCACAACTATCATCATATGTGAATTGTAATAATGCACTGGTATAAAGTACTTAAGTAAAAAATACTTTAAAATACTACATAAGTCGTTTTTTAGGGTATCTGTACTTTACTTATTTTTTACAACTTTTACTTTGACTTCACTACATTCCTAAAGAAAATTATGTACTTTTTACTCCATACATTTTCCCTGACACCCAAAAGTGTTAGTTACATTTTGAATGCTTAGCAGGTCAGAAATGGTCCAATATACAGTACCAGTCAAAAGTTTTAGAACACTTACTCACTCAAAGGGTTTTCTTTATTTTTTTACTATTTTCTACATTGTTGAATAATAGTGAAGACATCAAAACTATAAAATAACATGGAACCATGTAGTAACCAAAAAAAGTGTTAAACAAATCAAAATATATTTTAGATTCTTCAAAGTAGCTACCCTTTGCCTTGATGACAGCTTTGCACGCTCACGGCAACTAGATAACTGTCCCATAGAGCAGAGGACATCTCTGACTGTGACTGACAGTTAGGTGCTGAGAGAGATAAGTGGTTGTGGAATAAAATGTACTGTAATCTTTCCTTCGCTGCTCTCCAGTTCAACTCTATTCAATTCAAGGGGCTTTATTGGCATGGGAAACGTATGTTAACATTGCCAAAGCAAGTGAAGTAGATAATATACAGTGGGGCAAAAAAGTATTTAGTCAGCCACCAATTGTGCAAGTTCTCCCACTTAAAAAGATGAGAGAGGCCTGTCATTTTGTTTCTGGTGTCCATTGACAGCTCTTTGGTCTTGGTTATAGTGGAGTTTGGAGTGTGACTGTTTGAGGTTGTGGACAGGTGTCTTTTATACTGATAACAAGTTCAAACAGGTGCCATTAATACAGGTAACGAGTGGAGGACAGAGGAGCCTCTTAAAGAAGAAGTTACAGGTCTGTGAGAGCCAGAAATCTTGCTTGTTTGTAGGTGACCAAATACTTATTTTCCACCATAATTTGCAAATAAATTCATAAAAATCCTACAATGTGATTTTCTGGATTTTTTTTCTCATTTTGTCTGTCATAGTTGAAGTGTACCTATGATGAAAATTACAGGCCTCTCTCATCTTTTTAAGTGGGAGAACTTGCACAATTGGTGGCTGACTAAATACTTTTTTGCCCCACTGTACAAAAGTGAAATAAAAAATAAAAATGAACAGTAAACATGAGTCAGAGAAGTTTAAAAATAATAAAGACATTTCAAATGTCATATTATATATATATATATATATATATATATATATATATATATATATATATATATATATAGTGTTGTAACAATATACAAATGGTTAAAGTACAAAAGGGAAAATAAACATAAATATGGGTTGTATTTACAATGGTGTTTGTTCTTAACTGGTTGACCTTATCTTGTGGCAAAAGGTCACAAATCTTGCTGCTGTGATGTCACACTGTGGTATTTCACCCAGTAGATAGATGGGAGTTTATCAAAATTGGGTTTGTTTTCGAATTCTTTGTAAATCTGTGTAATCTGAGGGAAATACGTGTCTCTAATATGGTCATACATTGGGCAGGAGGTTAGGAAGTGCAGCTCAGTTTCCACCTCATTTTGTGGGCAGTGTTGCACATAGCCTGTCTTCTCTTGAGAGCCAGGTCTGCCTATGGCAGCCTCTCTCAATAGCAAGGCTATGCTCACTGAGTCTGTACATATTCAAATTCTGCACGCAGAGTCTCATTTTGGTGTTTGTCCCATTTTGTGAATTCTTGGTCGGTGAGCGGAATCCAGACCTCACAACCATAAACGGCAATGGGTTAACTGATTCCAAGTATTTTTAGCCAGATCCTAATTCTATGTCGAATTTTATGTTCCTTTGATGGCATAGAAGGCCCTTCTTGACAATGTCTGTATTTCTGATTTCTTTGATGAAGTCTTGGTTCCTGCTCTTTAAATCTATTAGGTGAAATACCACAGTGTGCCATCGCAGCAGTAAGATGTTGTGGCCCGTTGCCACGAGAAAAGGGCAACCATTAAAAACAAACACTATGAAAACAACCCATATTTATGTTTATTTACTTTAGTAATCCTCACTAAGCACATCGTTACAATCGTTATATAGACAGAATATTTCTTTATTATTGTGAAACTGTCGTGTGTGTAATAATTTACTGTTCATTTTTTATTGTTTATTTCACTTTATCCATTGCACTTGTTTCGACAATGTTATCATGTTTTATGTTTTTAAATAAATAATTCATAAATAATAAAGCCAATAAAACCCTTACATTTAAATTACTACACCCCTTGAAATTGAAATGAGAGAGAGAGAGAGGAGAGAAGGAGGGAGAGAAGGAGAGAGAGGAGAGGAGAGAGGGAGAGACGGAGGGAGAGAAGGAGAGGGGGAGAGAGAAGGAGAAAAGGAGAGACGGAGAAAAGGAGAGACGGAGAGGGAGAGAAGGAGAGGGAGAGACGGAGAGAGACGGAGAGGGGGATAGACGGAGAGGGAGAGAGACGGAGAGAGGAGAGAAGGAGAGAGAGGGAGAGAAGGAGAGAGAGGAGAGAAAGAGAGGGAATGAAGGAGAGGGAGGGAGAGAAGGATAGGGAGAGAGAGAAGGAGAGGGAGAGAAGGAGAGGGAGAGAAGGAGAGGGAGAGAAAGAGAGAGAGAGAGAAGGAGAGAGGGAGAGAGGGAGAGACGGAGAGACGGAGAGGGAGAGAAAGAGAGGGAGAGAAAGAGAGGGAGAGAAGGAGAGGGAGAGAAGGAGAGGGAGAGAAAGAGAGGGAGAGAAAGAGAGGGAGAGAAAGAGAGGGAGAGAAAGAGAGGGAGAGAAAGAGAGGGAGAGAAAGAGAGGGAGAGAGAGGAGAGAAGGAGAGAGAGGAGAGAAGGAGAGGGAGAGGAGAGGGAGAGAAAGAGAGGGAGAGAAGGAGAGAGAGGAGAGAAAGAGAGGGAGAGAAGGAGAGGGAGAGAAAGAGAGGGAGAGAAGGAGAGGGAGAGAAGGAGAGGGAGAGAAAGAGAGGGAGAGAAGGAGAGGGAGAGAAAGAGAGGGAGAGACGGAGAGAGGGAGATACGGAGAGAGAGGAGAGAAAGAGGGAGAGAAGGAGAGAGAGGGAGAGAAGGAGAGGGAGAGAAGGAGAGAGACGGAGAGACGGAGAGGGAGAGACGGAGAGAGGGAGATACGGAGAGAGAGGAGAGAAAGAGGGAGAGAAGGAGAGAGAGGGAGAGAAGGAGAGGGAGAGACGAAGAGAGAGGGAGAGAAGGAGAGGGAGAGACGGAGAGGGAGAGAAGGAGAGGGAGAGAAAGAGAGGGAGAGAAGGAGAGAGAAGGAGAGATGGGTAGAGGGAGAGAAGGAGAGACTGGTCGAGGGAGAGAAGGAGAGACTGGTCGAGGGAGAGAAGGAGAGGGAGAGAAGGAGAGAGAAGAGAGAGAGGGAGAGAAGGAGAGACAGAGAGGGAGAGAAAGAGCGGGAGAGAAAGAGAGAGAGGAGAGAAAGCGAGAGAGGAGAGAAAGAGAGAGAGAAGGAGAGAGAGGGAGAGAAGGAGAGGGAGAGAAAGAGAGGGAGAGAAGGAGAGGGAGAGACGGAGAGAGGGAGAGACGGAGAGAGGGAGAGAAGGAGAGAGAGGAGAGAAAGAGAGGGAGAGAAGGAGAGAGAGAAGGAGAGGGAGAGAAAGAGAGGGAGAGACAGAGAGGGAGAGAAGGAGAGGGAGAGAAGGAGAGGGAGAGAAGGAGAGGGAGAGAAGGAGAGAGAGAAGGAGAGGGAGAGAAAGAGAGGGAGAGACAGAGAGGGAGAGAAGGAGAGGGAGAGACGGAGAGGGAGAGGAAGGATCTAGGAAGTCACCAGCCAACCCAAGCCCAGCCCAAGCCAGTCTTAAAGGCAGGCAGTAAATACTATAGGTTACATTCTTCAGACGCATCCCTCAACTTTAGAGCAAACTGTGGCAGGGCCAGATGAAGGTTTCACTTTAAATGAAGCAGTAACTGGATGGGAGTGCTGAGGTGTTATAGTCCTAATAATTATACACACATACTTCAGCTCTGTCACTCAAGGCTTGCGATCAAATATCACTGGTTCAGTGTGTGACTAATTATAATACCAGCTGTCATGTCCTTATGTTACTCTCACACCTCTCCCCTGCCCAACCACCCCTACAGCCCCTCCTGCCCCCTATACTCCCTCCTGCCCCCTACACCCCCCCCCCCCCCTACACCCCCCCCCCCCCCCCCCCCCCCCCCCCCCCCCCCCCCGTTTCCCCTATTGTAACCTATTGAACAGCTGATAGTCGGGACTGCCCCTCACCTCTGCATGAGGTATATTTATAACCCTAACCCCTCCCCATTCACTGAGGGAGAGAGAGAAATAGAGAGAGAGATGGGGATAGTTTAAACTTTAGACTCACTCTCTGGCTGTTTCTCATTTGGGCTGATGGAGCGGACAAAGTCCTGTGGAGTCATGTAGACCTCTGCATCTCCCTGCTCACTAATGATCTTCAGCGTGGCGAAGTAACGGAAGATCTTGTCCGGAGTGGAGTAGGCTCTAATCCTATTCTCATACTCCATCACCTGGGGAGGGGGGAGAAACGGAGAGAGGGACAAGGGAGAGAAACGGAGAGAGGGAGAGAGGAAAGGGACAGGAGAGAGAGAGGGACAGGTGAGAGAGAGGGACAGGTGAGAGAGAGGGACAAGTGAGAGAGAGGGACAAGGGAGAGAAACGGACAGAGGGAGAGAGGAAAGGGACAGGAGAGAGAGAGGGACAGGTGAGAGAGAGGGACAGGTGAGAGAAAAAGGGAGAGAGGGGCAAGGGGCAAGGGGCAAGGGGGAGAGAGACAAGGGAGAGCGAGTGAGGGACAGGGTAGAGAACGAGAGAGAGGGGGGGAGGGGAACGAGGGGAGAGGGAGAGAAATAGAGGGAAATACGAGAGAGAGGGGATAGATGGAGAGGGGAGAGAGGGAGGGACATGGGAGAGAGAGGAACAGCGGAGCGTGACGGGAGAGAGTGGGAGAGAGGTGAGAGACAAGGGAGAGAGAGGAGTGAGAGGGACAGGGGAGCGAGAGACAGGGAGAGACAGACATGGGAGAGAGGGACAGGAAGGAGAAAGGGGGAGACGGGAGAGAGAGGAGAGGGACAGGAAATAGAGAGAGGGAGACAGGGGAGAGAGAGAGGGGGAGAGAGAGGGACAGAGAGGGACAGGGAAGAGAGGGGGAGAGGGACAAGGGAAGAAGGGGAGAGAAGGAGAGGGGGACAGGGAGGAGAGGGGGAGAGAGAGAGGAGGAGAGGAAGACAAGGGAAGAGAAAGGGAGGAAGAGGGTAAGAGAACACGTGTACTGTCAGAGACCATTTCCAGGCTTTAAATAGGCCTGTCATTCTATAAGGCGTTGAGGAGTACAACAGTTCATCAGTTAGGAAGGAAGGGGTTTGGAGGAAGCTTGATGAAACTGGACAGGTTGTCATCACACTCACTTGTCCCCACAGGGAGGGGGCATCACGTCAATGTGCCATCGGACAGCTTAGCTGTCATACACTCAGGCAGAGTGGAGGAGGAAAACACATTCAAAGTGACTACGAAATGTCACCCACACAAATACAGGTAGCTAGCTAGAGAGACAGAGGAGGAGAGGAACCAGCTAGCTAGAGAGACTAGAGGAGGAGAGGAACCAGCTAGCTAGGGAGACTAGAGGAGGAGAGGAACCAGCTAGCTAGAGAGACTAGAGGAGGAGAGGAACCAGCTAGCTAGAGAGACTAGAGGAGGAGAGGAACCAGCTAGCTAGAGAGACTAGAGGAGGAGAGGAACCAGCTAGCTAGAGAGACTAGAGGAGGAGAGAAACCAGCTAGCTAGGGAGACTAGAGGAGGAGATGAACCAGCTAGCTAGGGAGACTAGAGAAGGAGAGGAACCAGCTAGCTAGAGAGACTAGAGGAGGAGAGAAACCAGCTAGCTAGGGAGACTAGAGGAGGAGAGGAACCAGCTAGCTAGAGAGACTAGAGGAGGAGAGGAACCAGCTAGCTAGCTAGGGAGACTAGAGGAGGAGAGGAACCAGCTAGCTAGAGAGACTAGAGGAGGAGAGGAACCAGCTAGCTAGAGAGACTAGAGGAGGAGAGAAACCAGCTAGCTAGGGAGACTAGAGGAGGAGATGAACCAGCTAGCTAGGGAGACTAGAGAAGGAGAGGAACCAGCTAGCTAGAGAGACTAGAGGAGGAGAGGAACCAGCTAGCTAGGGAGACTAGAGGAGGAGAGGAACCAGCTAGCTAGAGAGACTAGAGGAGGAGAGGAACCAGCTAGCTAGAGAGACTAGAGGAGGAGAGAAACCAGCTAGCTAGGGAGACTAGAGGAGGAGATGAACCAGCTAGCTAGGGAGACTAGAGAAGGAGAGGAACCAGCTAGCTAGAGAGACTAGAGGAGGAGAGAAACCAGCTAGCTAGGGAGACTAGAGGAGGAGAGGAACCAGCTAGCTAGAGAGACTAGAGGAGGAGAGGAACCAGCTAGCTAGCTAGGGAGACTAGAGGAGGAGAAAAACCAGCTAGCTAGCTAGGGAGACTAGAGGAGGAGGGAACCAGCTAGCTAGAGAGACTAGAGGAGGAGAGAAACCAGCTAGCTAGAGAGACTAGAGGAGGAGAGAAACCAGCTAGCTAGAGAGACTAGAGGAGGAGAGGAACCAGCTAGCTAGCTAGGGAGACTAGAGGAGGAGGGAACCAGCTAGCTAGAGAGACTAGAGGAGGAGAGAAACCAGCTAGCTAGAGAGACTAGAGGAGGAGAGGAACCAGCTAGCTAGAGAGACTAGAGGAGGAGAGGAACCAGCTAGCTAGAGAGACTAGAGGAGGAGAGGAACCAGCTAGCTAGAGAGACTAGAGGAGGAGAGGAACCAGCTAGCTAGGGAGACTAGAGGAGGAGATGAACCAGCTAGCTAGGGAGACTAGAGGAGGAGAGGAACCAGCTAGCTAGGGAGACTAGAGGAGGAGAGAAACCAGCTAGCTAGGGAGACTAGAGGAGGAGAGAAACCAGCTAGCTAGGGAGACTAGAGGAGGAGATGAACCAGCTAGCTAGAGAGACTAGAGGAGGAGAGAAACCAGCTAGCTATGGAGACTAGAGGAGGAGAGAAACCAGCTAGCTAGAGAGACTAGAGGAGGAGAGGAACCAGCTAGCTAGCTAGGGAGACTAGAGGAGGAGGGAACCAGCTAGCTAGAGAGACTAGAGGAGGAGAGAAACCAGCTAGCTAGAGAGACTAGAGGAGGAGAGGAACCAGCTAGCTAGAGAGACTAGAGGAGGAGAGGAACCAGCTAGCTAGAGAGACTAGAGGAGGAGGGGACCAGCTAGCTAGAGAGACTAGAGGAGGAGAGGAACCAGCTAGCTAGAGAGACTAGAGGAGGAGGGGACCAGCTAGCTAGAGAGACCAGAGGAGGAGGGAACCAGCTAGCTAGCTAGGGAGACTAGAGGAGGAGAGGAACAGCTAGCTAGAGAGACTAGAGGAGGAGAGGAACCAGCTAGCATCTAAATATCACATATGTAAAGGTATGAAGGTTTCAATAGTCTGAAAGCCAACTGGTGCAATAATAGACAGTTCTTTATGACTACATTAAATTACAGCCTTATTCTAAAATGGGTTAAATAAAACATGTTATCCACATACAATACCTCACAATAACAAAAACAGGTTAAGAAATGTTTGCAAATGTATTAAACATTTAAAAACTGAAATACCTTATTTATATACAGTATCAGTCAAAAGTTTGGACACATCTACTCATTCAAGGGTTTTTCTTTATTTTTTAAAACTATTTTCTACATTGTAGATTAATAGTGAAGACATCAACACTATGAAATAACACATATGGAATCATGTAGTAACCAAAAAAGTATTAAACAAATCAAAATATATTTTAGATTCTTCAAAGTAGCTACCCTTTGCCTTGATGACAGCTTTGCACACTCTTGTCATTCTCTCAACCAGCTTCACCTGGAATGCTTTTGCAACAGTCTTGAAGAAGTTCCCACATTTGCTGAACAATTGTTGGCTGCTTTTCCTTCACTCTGCGGTCCAACTCATCCCAAACCATCTCAATTGGGATGAGGTCTGGTGATTGTGGAGACCAGGTCATCTGATGCAGCACTCCATCACTCTCCTTCTTGGTCAAATAGCCCTTACACAGCCTGGAGGTGTGTTGGGTCATTGTCCAGTTGAAAAACAAATGATAGTGGGACTAAGCCCAAACCAGATGGGATGGCCTATCGCTGTAGAATGCTATGGTAGCCATGCTGGTTAAGTGTGCCTTGAATTCTAAATAAATCATTGACAGTGTCACAGCAAAGCACCCCGACACCATCACACCTCCTCCTCCATGCTTCGCGGTCGGAACCACACATGCGGAGATCATCCGTTCACCTACTCTGCGTCTCACAAAGGCACGGCGGTTGGAATCAAAAATCTCAAATTTGGACTCATCAGACCAAAGGACAGATTTCCACCGGTCAAATGTCTATTTCTCGTGTTTCTTGGCCCAAACAAGTCTCTTCTTCTTACTGGTGTCCTTTAGTATTGGTTTCTTTTGCAGCAATTCGACCATGACGGCCTGATTCACGCAGTCTCCTCTGAACAGTTGATGTTGAGATGTGTCTGTGAAGCATTTATTTAGGCTGCATTTTCTGAGGCTGGTAACTCTAATGAACTTGTCCTCTGCAGCAGCGGTAACTCTGGGTCTTCCTTTCCTGTGGCGGTCCTCATGAGAGACAGTTTCGTCATAGCGCTTGATGGTTTTTGCAACTGCACTTGAAGAAACGTTAAAAGTTCTTGAAATTATTATCCGTATTGACTGACCTTCATGTCTTTAAAGTAATGATGGACTGTTGTTTCTCTTTGCTTATTTGAGCTGTTCTTTCCATAATATGGATTTGGTCTTTTACCAAATAGGGCTTTCTTCTGTATACCCCCCCTACCTTGTCACAACACAACTGATTGGCTCAAACGCATTAAGAAGGAAAGAAATTCCACAAATTCACTTTTAACAAGGCACACCTTTTAATTGAAATGCATTCCAGGTGACTACCTCATGAAGCTGGTTGAGAGAATGCCAAGAACGTGCAAAGCTGTCATCATATCAAAGGGTGGCTATTTGTCTACTGTCTACTGTTGATAGTCTGCTAAAATAAAGTTACAAAAAGACACCTAGCATTGGTATTGGCTAGCACCTAGCATTGGTATTGGCTAGCACCTAGCATTGGTATTGGCTAGCACCTAGCATTGGTATTGGCTAGCACCTAGCATTGGTATTGGCTAGCCTACTGTATGTAGACATACTGTTTTACTATCTCTTAAAACGTGTTGGATTCTAGCTTGTAATATTCTTACTCATGTTACCATACCAGAAGGTATTGAATACTTCACATGTATAATGAACGTACAGTACGTTATCACATGTATAATGAATGTTATGGGGTCAAGGAAGGGTAAAGAGGAACTTTCTGTGTGGTGAGAAAAGGGGAAGTGCAGAAAGATCATATTCTGTTCAGATATGTTATTGCTGAATACTGTATGAATGTTCCCGAAGGAGTGGAGGCAAAGGGCGACAGTTTCAGTTCCCGATAAGGCAGGCCAGTTGCTGCGGAAACCAGACCATAAAAGGATGTGGAACTCAACTCGAGTTAAAACAGTTGAAGAGAGAAAACTGGAAACACATGGAAACATTGATTAAACCAGTTCTTGCCCAGTGAGAGGCCTACTAGGCCACGGCTAGTCATCATTAGCCTGGTTCTGTATGGAATGCAGGTGCATTATGGGACACAGGCCACGGCTAGTCATTATTAGCCTGGTTCTGTATGGAATGCAGGTGCATTATGGGACACAGGCCACGGCTAGTCATTATTAGCCTGGTTCTGTATGGAATGCAGGTGCATTATGGGACACAGGCCACGGCTAGTCATCATTAGCCTGGTTCTGTATGAAATGCAGGTGCATTATGGGACACAGGCCAGGGCTAGTCATCATTAGCCTGGTTCTGTATGGAATGCAGGTGCATTATGGGACACAGGCCAGGGCTAGTCATTATTAGCCTTGTTCTGTATGGAATGCAGGTGCATTATGGGACATGTCATGGCTAGTCATTATTAGCCTGGTTCTGTATGGAATGCAGGTGCATTATGGGACACAGGCCACGGCTAGTCATTATTAGCCTGGTTCTGTATGTGTAACGGATGTGAAATGGCTAAACCGTCCCCTCGCCCCGACACGGGCGCGAACCAGGGACCCTCTGCACACATCAACAACTGACACCCACGAAGCGTCGTTACCCATCGCTCCACAAAAGCCGCGGCCCTTGCAGAGCAAGGTGCAACACTACTTCTAGGTTTCAGAGCAAGTGACGTAACTGATTGAAACGCTAGTAGCGCGTACCCGCTAACTAGCTAGCCATTTCACATCCGTTACATATGGAATGCAGGTGCATTATGGGACACAGGCCGCGGCTAGTCATCATTAGCCTGGTTCTGTATGGAATGCAGGTGCATTATGGGACACAGGCCAAGGCTAGTCATTATTAGCCTGGTTCTGTATGGAATGCAGGTGCATTATGGGACACAGGCCACGGCTAGTCATCATTAGCCTGGTTCTGTATGGAATGCAGGTGCATTATGGGACACAGGCCATGGCTAGTCATTATTAGCCTGGTTCTGTATGGAATGCAGGTGCATTATGGGACACAGGCCACGGCTAGTCATTATTAGCCTGGTTCTGTATGGAATGCAGGTGCATTATGGGACACAGGCCACGGCTAGTCATTATTAGCCTGGTTCTGTATGGAATGCAGGTGCATTATGGGACACAGGCCACGGCTAGTCATCATTAGCCTGGTTCTGTATGGAATGCAGGTGCATTATGGGACACAGGCCAGGGCTAGTCATTATTAGCCTGGTTCTGTATGGAATGCAGGTGCATTATGGGACACAGGCCAGGGATAGTCATTATTAGCCTGGTTCTGTATGGAATGCAGGTGCATTATGGGACACAGGCCATGGCTAGTCATTATTAGCCTGGTTCCTATATGGAATGCAGGTGCATTATGGGACACAGGCCAGGTCATTATAAAATGGTTCGACCAAATCAAGTGCTGGTGTCACCAACTGAAAAATATGGTAGTAGTGTGAAAAGTATGTCTGGAGCCCTGCGTACACACACACACACACACACACACACACACACACACACACACACACACACACACACACACACACACACACACACACACACACACACACACACACACACACACACACACACACACACACACACACACACACATATATATTAGCTGTTCTCATTTTTCATAGCTTCTAGGATATTTCTTGAGAGTTGGCGTCCCACTGCTATAAGTCACTCAAACTGACGTGTGTTAGGCTTGGGCAGTATACCGTATACCAGGGTATTTGGAAAAAGCCACGGGATGATTTTTCAATATAGTCAATCCTGTTGAAACTATTTATTTGAAGTTTTTTAAATACATTTGAATACTTTGTCCTACTTTTTAAGTTAATAACCTAACAGTCAACTTGTGCAATACGTTAGGAGATGAAAAAGATTGCGTTCTTCATTTCACCTGTCACAATCTTTTCAATATGAAGCTTACCGGTAGTCCCCAGTCACGTGGCGATTGTTTACAAGCACACAACGATGAGAGACCGCAGCCTTGGGAGTCACTCAGTGTTTTGCAGCACAAGCCAGGTGATTAAGTTACAATATGGAATTCAGAACTAAATGTTTGCCAGCTAGATGTATTATAACTATTAATTGTCTAAAATGTGGTAAATGTGACCGACCGCCTCAATTCGGTCTTATGTAGCAACACAATTTGAAATTGGTTACTAGTAGAGACTCGGAGCTACAACATGGTAAATCATACACTACAGTTGAGGAACAATAGGGAAAGTAATTCTGCTTTGAAAGTTGATGAACTTGTAACCCCACTTTTAAGAAAATGTCCCTTGGAATGTTTTGGTACACCTACTGAAGAGCTCTCCTGTCTACACCCATTCAGCATCGTTCACACCCTCTTAGTAGTAAAAAGGACTGTCAACACATACTGAACAGCTAACGTTATAGACAGAAGCACACTACCAATCCGAACTCATCTCTCTGCATGTCCAGCCCATACATTATCTCAGCCAATCATGGCTAGTGGGAAGGTTCCAGACTTCTTTTTATTTAACCTGTTTGGCGTGCAAGCCCGACGTCGGTACACTTATGACAACAGCCAGCTCAAAGTGCAGGGCGCGAAATTCAAAAGATATTTTTTTAAAACATTTAACTTTCACACATTAACAAGTCCAATACAGCATATGAAAGGTACACATCTTGTGAATCAAGCCAACATGTCCGATTTTTAAAATGTTTTACAGGGAAGACACAATATGTAAATCTATTAGCTAACCACGTTAGCAAAAGACATCACTTTTCTTACTCCATCAGTTTTTTACTCCATCAGTAGCTATCACAAATTCGACCAAATAAAGATATAAATAGCCACTAACCAAGAAACAACTTCATCAGATGACAGTCTGATAACATATTTATTGTATAGCATATGTTTTGTTAGAAACATTTGCATATTTCAGGTATAAATCATAGTTTACATTGCAGCTACAATCAGAAATTGCACCGAAAGCAGCCATAATATTTACAGACACCAACGTCAAATACCTAATTACTCATCATAAAACATTTCTGAAAAATACATAGTGTACAGCAATTGAAAGACAGGCATCTTGTGCTTCCAGACAATATTTCCGATTTATCAAGTGTTTTACAGCGAAAACACAATAGAGCGTTATATTAGCGTACCACAATAGCCAAAAACACAAGCAATTTCCCATTAGCAAAAGTTAGCGATCGTAACAAACAAGCAAAAGATATATAATTTTTGACTAACCTTGATTTTCTTCATCAGATGACAGTCCTATAACATCAGGTTATACATACACTTATGTTTTGTTCGAAAATGTGCATATTTAGAGCTGAAATCAGTGGTTACACATTGTGCTAACGTAGCATCTTTTTCCCACAACGTCTAAACAGCAACGATATTTTTCTGACACGTTTTCTGACACACATATTCTGACTAAATAGCTATTCATAAACATAAGTAAAAAATACATGTTGTATAGGAAATGATAGATCCATTAGTTCTTAATGAAATCGCAGTGTTAGAATTCTAAAAAATAACTTCATTACGACATCCAGCTTCGGTATAGCTGAGTACCCCAAAGTTGGGCGCCCACGACTAATTCACATGCACGACAGATATATGAATTAGCATCATAAAATGTTTCTTACTTTTGGTGATCTTCCGTCAGAATGTTGGACAAGGTGTCCTTTGTCAAGAACAGTCGTTGTTTGGATTCAGAACGTTCATTTTCCCTCTTCATTTAGCATGGGCACTTGCCAAGTGGCACGGATCTCTCCAACGTCAACAAAGTCAGAGAACGGAACACGGCAAAACTCCCGAAAAAATTTCAATAATCTGATTAAACTATATTGAAAAAACATACTTTACGATGATATGGTCACATGTATCAAATAAAATCTAAACCGGAGATGTTAGTCGTCCATAACGACAGCTAAACAGAAGGCAAATCCATGTCCCCTTTCGCGCGCTCCAGAAACAGGAAATGGACGGTCACGTCATACAAAGAGCTTTAATTCCACCTCAGACCAAGATAAACACGAAATTTCTTCTCTCACCGCCTCTTGACAACCAGGGGAAGGTGTATGAAGTGTACGTAGACTCTTATGTATCATGCCCATGTATAGGCAGGAAGTTGAACAGAGCATCGATTTCTGACATTCCACTTCCTGGTCAGGAAATGTGCTGCAGAATGAGTTCTGTTTCACTCAGAGAAATAATTCAAACGGTTTTAGAAACTAGAGAGTGTTTTCTATCCAATAGTAATAATAATATGCATATTGTACGAGCAAGAATTGAGTACGAGGCCGTTTGAAATGGGCACGATTTAACTGGCTACTCAATACTGCCCCTTGCAGCCATAAGAAGTTAACTAGGCAAGTCAGTTAAGAACAAATTCTTATTTTCAATGACGGCCTAGGAACAGTGGGTTAACTGCCTTGTTCAGGGGCAGAACGACAGATTTTTACCTTGTCAGCTCGGGGATTCGATCTAGCAACCTTTCGGTTACTAGACCAACGCTCTAATCACTAGGCTACCTGCCAATTTTTTCCATGGCTAAACACTAGGCTCGTAATTTAACAATGTTATTCGTATTTATGGATGGAATACAAGTTCGTTATTATGAAAGTTCATGTTCCAGAAGAAAAATAAATGTTTACGTTCAAATGGTGCTCCTGCGAAGTAATGCGACACGCGCCTAGTATCCTGAAACGAGTCACAAATGCTCTGCAGTTGTGCATTTGGTTTGCTAATTTAGTAGCTATAATGTTAGCTATCTAGCGTAGTGGTTAGCTTCTTCCAAATTCAAGCGTTGCTAGGTAACAGTAAGGAATCCCCTCCTGGATCAAGAGCCTTGCATTCTAATATATGTTATGTACACATGCAGCAATCTGTGACTAGCAGTTTTTTGGTTACTTGTATAACTTTATGAACTAGGATGTCTATCCTACAAATAGTTTAGGTCAGAGACTGTATAAAATGTTCTTTGTGCGCTCGTTAGCATTCTCTATGGGATTACGAAGCCCAGTGGGGGGTTTGAAAATAGATTTTTGAGTATTGAGTAAATCTTAATCACTATGGAACACATCAGCAAGTGGCCACTCACTAAGGTGCTCAAGGGCCAAGTGTTTGGTTTGAGATTCAGCCTAAGACAGCACTGCAGTACAACCTGACAATGTCCAAAATGGCACCCTAGTCACTATACAGTGCACTACTTATGAACAGAGGCCCTTAGAAAGTAGTGTGCCATTTTAAACAGCATTGGCCGTGACAATAAGCTTTTATTTTCAGAAAGACCATGAGACAGACTGATGCATTCAATCTGGATTTAGAATGTAGCCATATACAACACAATCCTATCAGGAAAAGATACTAAACACAGGATGTCACACACACAAGAAGGATCAATCTCTCTCACTCACACTCTCTCACTCTCTCACTCTCTCACTGTCAGGGCCCAGGTCTGACAGAATCTGTGCAGAAGATCTAGGTGCTGCTGTAGGCCCTCCTTGGTTGGGGACAAAAGCACCAGATCATCAGCAAACAGTAGACATTTGACTTCAGATTCTAGTAGGGTGAGGCCGGCTGCTGCAGACTGTTTTTTGCCAATTTTAACACTTGTTGGTTTGTGTACATGGATTTTATAATGTTGCATGTTTTCCCCCCAACACCACGTTCTATACATTTGAATAGCATACTTTTTTGAAATCAACAAACTTTGCCTTCGTTTTTGTTTGTTTGTTTGTCAATTAGGGTGTTCAGGGTGAATACGTGGTCTGTCATACGGTAATTTGGTAAAAAGCCAATTTCGTATTTGCTCAATACACTGTTTTCGCTGAGGAAATGTACAGGTCTGCTGTTAATGATAATGCAGAGGATTTCCCCAAGGTTGCTGTTGACGCATATAGTTATTGATGGTAGTTATTGGGGTCAAATTTGTCTGGGTGATCAGTATTTGGTTCCAAACATTGGGGAAGATGCCAGTGCTAAGGATGATTTGAAAGAGTTTAAGTATAACCAATTCGAATTTGTGGCCTGTATATTTTATCACATCATTTAGGATACCATCAACACCACAGGCCTTTTTGGGTTGGAGGGTTTTTATTTTGTCCTGTAACTCATTCAAGGTAATTGGATAATCCAGTGGGTTCTGGTAGTCTTTAATAGTTGATACTAAGATTTGTATTTGATCATGTATATGTTTTTACTGTTTGTTATTTGTTATAGAGCCAAAAAGATTGTAGAAGTGGAGATCCATACATCTCCGTTTTGGATAAACAACTCTTATGTTTAGAGTTTTCCAATTTTCCCAGAAGTGGTTAGATTCTACAGATTCTTCAATTACATTGAACTGATTTCTGACGTGCTTTTTCCGTAGTGTGTTTCTGTATTGTTTTAGTGATTCACCATAGTGAAGGCGTATGTTCAGGTTTTCTGGGTCTCTATGTTTTTGTTTGGACAGGTTTCTCAATTTCTTTCTTAGGTTTTTTGCATTCTTCATCACACCATTTATCATTGTTGTTAATTTTATTAGGTTGTCTGCTTGACATTTTTAGATTTGATAGGGAAGCTGAGAGGTCAAATATACTGTTTATGTTTTCTAGTGCCAAGTTTACACCATCACTATTACAGTGAAACATTTTATCCAGGAAGTTGTCTAGAATGGATTGAATTTGTTGTTGCCTAATTGTTTTTATGTAGATTTCCGTACTACTTTCCTTCCATCTACAGCATTTCTCAATATTATTCAGTTCCTTTGGCTTTGATGCCTCATGATTGAGCATAGCTCTGTTCAAGTAGTGTGCTTTTGCTGTGATCTGATAGGGGTGTCAGTGGACTGACTGTGAACGCTCTCAGAGACTCTGGGTTGAGGTCAGTGATAAATTAGTCTACAGTACTACTGCCAAGAGATGAGCTATAGGTGTACCTACCATAGGAATCCCCTCGAAGCCTACCATGTACATACCCAGCGTGCGACAGCTGCAGGAGTCGTGACCCGTTTTTGTTGGTTATGTTGTCGTAGTTGTGTCTAGGGGGGTATATGGGGGAGGGAATACTGTCACCTCCAGGCAGGTGTTTGTCCCCCTGTTGATGTCATGACGTGCCCTTGGGGGGAGGATCATAGGCGCCCCCCCCCCTCTGTCTCTCCACAGTTTTATGATGGTCGTAAATACCTGCAGGAAAACTCCATGAAAGAGTAGAACCACATTACTGTCTACAAAGTTTTGTCTCAGTTATGGGGTTTGCATCTGAATGTTGTATAAAATAAATGATTAATTATAAGTTTGGAAACATAATGTGATTTTAGTCTTCTAAATGAGAATTGTTTTTCATTATTATGATGAGTCAGTGGCCACGCCCCAAGTGAACACAGACATTGGGTGGGAATGATGAAACGCCCCTTTTTCTACTCCAGTATATTTATTTAAAAAAAAAAAATGCGACAAAATTTACATTAGACCAGAAAGCACGGAGGTGTGGTTACATGTTGAAATGGTTGGCAATTTAAATAGAGACCATTTTCATGCAGCGCCAGATTAATACGTTACGAATGGTTAAGAAATTGACCACTCTATAGACCAATATACGGACGGTGTGAACCGGACGTCACGAATGGTTAAGAAATCTACATAACTGAGGACTACACAGGAACAGTCAGTCTGCAGCTGTTTAAGTAGTCTGGTAAACGCTATTGAACGACTGAATGGTACTCTGAAAGATCCATTCTGGAGAACATTTCACTATCGAACGACCATTGGTACGTCTGACATATCCATTATAACAAGCTACAACTACAAAAAACGTTGATCTCTGGTGGACAAAGCAGAGACTTTCTGTCGACTGACTCTCCAGCAGACGGACCGGCGATCACAGAGAGACAACAAAGGCATACACTCGTAAATATGTAAATTCCAATTCCTTTCAAAAGAGCGGCTGTTTCAGGTGCAAAGTATTAGCATTTCCATGAGCATAGTTATCAGCTGTGTGTACGATAGTGAAGTCCTTTGTCTTTTCTCCCGCTCATTCTTACCTGCCCCTCCCTATTCATTTGGTGTAACAAGCCGTCATATTGTTTTAGTCCACTAGGGACTTTTCACTGTATCATGTTAGTAACCAATGTATAACCTATCCTGTGTGTGTTTATTGTACTTCTGTGTGATATTTAGTTAGTAAATAAATAATTAAGCCAGTTGGTATATCGCTGATACATCATCTATGTTAGGGTTCGTGAGTTTGCGACATTCAGAATATGACTGATGAGGTAATAATACATTAATAAGTGACAGTGAAAATATCTGAAGAGAGATACATTCGGGAAATAGTAACTCTTTAAACAACATTTTCCCGTGGTGCCCCCGACTTCCTAGTTAATTAATATTTATATGATTAGTTTAAATCACGTAATAATTACACATAGAGAATTGATTTGATAATATAACAGTCTTCACATGAATGATGGTCCAAAGACACAACACCACAATAGGAGTCCCCTCGAAGCCTACCATTGACTATGTACATACCCAGCGTCAGACAGAGCTGCAGGAGTTGTGGCCCGTTTTTGTTGGTTATTTTGTCGAAGTTAGTTCTCTCACCTCAGTCCGTAGAGCAGCAAGCTCCCTCAGACAGCCGTCTATCTCCACCTTCTGCCCTCCGGGTCTTGTTGGGGGGGTGATGTTGTGTTGGTCTGTTTTGTGGGTTTGTTCTGTCTGCATTGTGTGGACTGAGTGCCATCATGTCTCTCTCCAGCTCTGTGAATTTATCCCTCTCAATGGTGGAGCAGTGCAGTTGTGGGACCTGGGTGTGTTCAGTGCTGGGGGGGGTGACTATCCTCGTCTGCAGGACAGTTTGAAGAGGTGTGATCAGACTCACTCAGGACGGGGGAGTCGTCACAGAGATCTTTTCCTGCTGTGCTCTCTCTTTGATCCCGTAAAAGTCCTGCTGGAACTGCATGAGGATGCCCTGCACCATTACTGTCCCAGACTTGTACAAGTTGACAGTTGTTTCAGTTTCCTCAATGTCTAGTATTCTGAGTTTCCTCCCTGGGCCAATACCCTCTCTCTTGACATAGGGGTAGTGTACTCGTACAGCACTGTGCCATGCCAGGGGATGGTCTGTGTGGAAAATTAAGTTGCTTACGTTCCCCTCTTTGTAGCAGTCAGCAAATAGTGTCTCTGGATTGTCCCTGAGGAGCTTCTTTTTGTACTTATTCCGTGCAGTGTTATTTTTAATATACAAGGGGCACTGTATTGTAATGACCTCTGGGCAGAGATAAGCCATTGGGGCTTCAAAGGATTTGGGTCGGAGGGACTGTGAAACTCTCCTGCCATTGTTGGGCTCAAGAGTTTTGACTTCACACTTCAGTGTTAATTGAAGGTACCACCAGGTATGTTCTGTCCTAGCTGCTTGGTAGTTTATTTACTAAGCTTTATATAACAAAATTACCTAGATCTCACACACACACTCCAATGTATTAATTCACACACAGTCATGCGAATAAATTGTCCCCAGATCGTAAACTGACACACACACCGACACAGCGATCATGGCTGATGTGCACTACATTCTGCTCCCAGACACCAGTGAGTTTAGTGAAGGCTGCAACTACTGCTGCCGCATTTCAATCAGTCTCTCTCTCTCTCTCTCTCTCTCTCTCTCTCTCTCTCTCTCTCTCTCTCTCTCTCTCTCTCTCTCTCTCTCTCTCTCTCTCTCTCTCTCTCTCTCTCTCTCTCTCTCTCTCTCTCTCTCAGCAGACAGTCAGATTTCCAATACATGATGTTTAGTGTTAAGAAATGGTGCTCATTGTTAGATCTATACATCCATTCCTCTCCTCCTCTGTGTTCTGTGCCAATGCTGATGTATTGAGCAGAAGGAGCATCCGCTCTCATTTAGTTTGGCTGGCATCAAATCAAAGACCCACTTCAATGTGTGTGTGTGTGTGTGTGTGTGTGTGTCTCTCTCTTTTGTCCAACCCAACCTCATTAACATGAAAAGCCACATTCAATGTAAATGGATGGATGTCCTGATATTTTTATGACTGAAGATGTCTGTGTTGATTAACTCCGCGGGACGTCTCTAATTATCCTGTCAGATAGAATATCGACAGGCGCTGACTAATCACTGGATGGATATTGATTTTAAACTACTCAACAGCCTGCTCCATCAATTCAATAACGTGTGTGTGTGTGTGTGTGTGTGTGTGTGTGTGTGTGTGTGTGTGTGTGTGTGTGTGTGTGTGTGTGTGTATATATGCATACGTGTGTGGACTGATTGAATGGCTGTAAGTCGTTTTATAGTTTTACGTTTATTGATTACGTTTATTGATTACGTTTATTGATTACGTTTATTGATTACGTTTATTGATTACGTTTATTGATTACGTTTATTGATTACGTTTATTGATTACGTTTATTGATTACGTTTATTGATTACGTTTATTGATTACGTTTATTGATTACGTTTATTGATTACGTTTATTGATTATGTTTATTGATTACGTTTATTGATTACGTTTATTGATTACCTTGCGGTCACGAAATCCTGATCGCTGTTTCTTCTTCTTCTTTCCGTCCCCTCCGTCCTCCTCACCCTCCTCTCTGCCACCGGCCTCCACAAAACTCTCCGACTCAGCTTCTTTCACAAACTCCTCCTCCTTCTCCTCGGGACGCTGGCTGTGCTTGACGGACGGCTCGGCGTCAGCGTAGGCTCTGGGTTACATAGACAACAAGGAGATTAAACAATGTGGTGGTGAAAACTTTTACTGCATTAAAAACTTGTTATTAACAGAGCAAATCCCCCCAAAAATATTAACGATTAAAGTCCTTAGACATTCCAGAGTCACAGACCAGCTGCAAACAAAACACATAAAAAAAAAAAAATTAAAGCTAAAATCCTTAATTGAAACAACAAGGCAGACACCCTGTCCCTGTTTTGGTAAAAAGCTGATGGAGAAATGTATCCATTATCAAATTCTATGGAAGCAAGGACTTAACCATCGATTCTATGAAAATTATAGTTTTAATTATGTTTTGATGCGACACAGTGTTTGTTTACATTTACATTGTTTATAAACATTGGAGTAAAACCAGCTTATATTTGAGGTTCTGATGAGGTACGACAGGTTGTACTAAGCTCATAATGCATTTATGAAAAAAAGGAATTTATAAGTTATATTAGTCAAGAATTAAATGGGTATACATCATTCATTTATAAATCCAAAAATGAATGTAGAAACTAAGGATTCTAGCTTGATTAAAAGAGACTGCACACTTTAATCTCTCAGTGGTAGGTGATAATTAAAAGATTGAGTCTCTATTTAACATCTTCTTTCACTTCACAGGAGACGCAATATGAACATAAACTTTTTTAATTTATTTTTTAAATGTGTTTTTTGGGGGGCAGAAATGCCTTCTGGAACAAGTGAATGCACTTTCATATAATAACAAACGTACCATCTGTAAATACGAATAAAATTGTTAAAATTACGTGCCTAGTTGGTTTAGCCACGAGAAAAAAAGTCAGGAACCTTCCTGCTAGCCACGATTGGCTGAGATAAATGGATGGGCTGGACATGCCGCGAGAATGAGTTTGGATTGGTCTACCAATGTAGCATGCTTCTGTCCATACCATGAGCTACTCAGTATGTGTCGATAACCCTTTCTAGAAGGGAGCCGGAAAGAGAACACGAGGGCATAAAATTAACACCCGCTAAATGCGGGTAAATTTAGGAACTGTCGGGTAAGAATGTCTATTTCACCCACGTTGGCGGGTGGTCAGTGCATCACATTTGCAAATAAAAAAAGGTCAAAAGTATGAGCGTGTGTACGAGTTGCGAATTGTTGTAGAAAAATGCTGCAGTAGCTGTTTTCAAAGTCTGTTGTTTTGTTTTCATAGCTGCTAATCGCGCAAAAGAAACACGAATCCTATATCCCACATCACACAGAAACACCGCCTGGTAGAAGAGATCTGAGTGAGATGCTGATTGATTCATTCGTGGAGGTTGCTGTGCATAAAAGCTGTTGGTCTGATTAACTCGAATGTCTACAAAGTGAGACTTTGTCCTTATGTTTCTTGGCTATATTTCCAATGTTTTGTTCACAAGCTCGTTTTTTTTCTCTCCCAACGTTAGTTTGAGTCTGCTGCTTCAGCTGATAGCGAAGAGTCAGATCCCAAATCTCACACACGTGACAGGACTCGAGTGGCCCCGTTACCACGGTAACCTCCCACCCTGTCACGCCCTGACCTTAGAGATCCTTTTTATGTCTCTGTTTTGGTTTGGTCAGGGCGTGAGTTGGGGTGGGCGTTCTATGTTTTGTGTTTCTATGATTTTCTATTTCTATGTTTTGGCTGGGTGTGGTTCTCAATCAGGGACAGCTGTCTATCGTTGTCTCTGATTGAGAACCATACTTAGGTAGCCCTTTTTTCCACCTGACCTTGTGGGAAGTTGACTTTGTTTAGCGCACATAGCCTTTAGCTTCACGGTTTGTTTTTGTAGTGTTTATTGTTTTGTTCGGCGTCATTTTGATTTAATGAATAAAATGTACGCTCACCACGCTGCACCTTGGTCCTCTGCTTTCAACAGCCGTGACACAACCTTAAAAGGGCAGCTGAACATTTTGGCTCCAGTCACAAAAAAATGAAATGAAAATATAGAACATACCGCATTTCTTCTGACTAATATATTTCTTGTTTTAGAAAACATTATGAAGCATGGTCATACATTTGTTTTTAGTTTCATTTTTTTGTCATTATGGCGAAAATATATTTTGGCTGGTATAAAAACAAGGTCAGAATGACAATGGGTGTGTGTTAGACTAAGAGCGAGAAAGAGTAAAGAGTGGGAGAGTTAAAGAGAGTGGAAAAGAGAGAGAGGGATGGAGAGATTCCCTAAAATATAGCAATTCCCAAACCTTCCATAACAAAGCCATCAACTACAGAGAGATGAACCTGGAGAACCTGGAGTCCCCTAAGCAAGCTGGTCCTGGGGCTCTGTTCACAAACACAAACAGACCCCACAGAACCATCACCTACAGAGAGATGAACCTGGAGAAGAGTCCCCTAAGCAAGCTGGTCCTGGGGCTCTGTTCACAAACACAAACAGACCCCACAGAGCCATCACCTACAGAGAGATGAACCTGGAGAAGAGTCCCCTAAGCAAGCTGGTCCTGGGGCTCTGTTCACAAACACAAACAGACCCCACAGAGCCATCACCTACAGAGAGATGAACCTGGAGAAGAGTCCCCTAAGCAAGCTGGTCCTGGGGCTCTGTTCACAAACACATACAGACCCCAAAGAGCCCCAGGACAGCAACAGAATTACACTACCGTTCAAAAGTTTGGACACACCTACTCATTCAAGGGTTTGTCTTTATTTTTACTATTTTCTACATTGTAGAATAATAGTGGACATTAAAACTATGAAATAACACATTTGGTTACTACATGATTCCATATGTGTTATTTCATAGTTTTGATGTCTTCACTATTATTCTACAATGTAGAAAATAGTAAAAATAAAGAAAAGCCCTTGAATGAGTAGGTGTTCTAAAACTTTGGACCGGTAGTGTAGACCCAACCAAATCATGAGAAAACAAAAAGATAATTACTTGACACATTGGAAAGAATTAACAAAAAAACAGAGCAAACTAGAATGCTATTTTACCCTAAACAGAGAGTACACAGTGGCAGAACACCTGACCGCTGTGACTGACCCAAAATTAAGAAAATCCTTCACTATGACCACTGTGACTGGCCCCAAATTAAGAAAATCCTTGACTATGTACAGACTCAGTGAGCATAGCCTTGCTATTGAGAAAGGCCACCATAGGCAGACCTGTCTCTCAAGAGAAGACAGGCTATGTGCAACACTGCCCACAAAATGAGGTGGGAACTGAGCTGCACTTCCTAACCTCCTGCCCAATGTATGACCATAATAGAGACACATATTTCCCTCAGATTAAACAGATCCACAAAGAATTAGAAAACAAACCCGATTTTGATAAACTCCCATATCTACTGGGTGAAACACCACAGTTTGCCATTGATTGCAAGATGTGTGACCTTTTGCCACAAGAAAAGGTCAACCAGTGAAGAGCAAATACAACCTATATTTATGTTTAATTATTTTCCCTTTTGTACTCTAACTATTTGCACATTGTTACAACACTGTGTATAGACATAATAGGACAAATTAAATGTCTTTATTCTTTTGGAACTTTTGTGAGTGTAATGTTTACTGTTCATTTTTATTGTTTATTTCACTTGCTTTGGCAATGCAAACATACAGAGCCTTCGGAAAGTATTCAGACTCCTTGAGTTTTGCCACATTTTGTTACGTTACAGCCTTACTCTAAAATGGATTTTAATTATATACTTTTTTTCTCATTAATCTACACACAATACCCCATAATGACTAAGCTAAAACAGGTTAATTTTTTTTGCAAATGTATAAAAAACAAAAACAGAAATACCTTTTATACATACAGTAAGTATTCAGTCCCGTTGCTAGGATACTCGAACTTGATCTCAGGTGCATCCTGTTTCCATTGATCCTCCTTGAGATGTTTCTACAACTTGATTGGAGTCCACTTGTGGTAAATTCAATTGATTGGACATGATTTGGAAAGGCACACACCTGTCTATATAATGTACCACATTGGACAGTGCATGTCAGAGCAAAAACCAAGCCTTGAGGTTGAAGGAAATGTCCGTAGAGCTCCGACACGATTGTGTCGAGGCACAGATCTAGGGAATGTTTCCCATGTCAATAAAGCCCCTTGAATTCAACTGAATTGAGGAAGAGACAGAGCGAGAGAGACAGAGAGCCACAGATAGACAGAATGAGTGGGAGAGTAAAACAGAGGGAGAGAGACAGAGAGCCACAGATAGACAGAATGAGTGGGAGAGTAAAACAGAGGGAGAGAGACAGAGAGCCACAGATAGACAGAATGAGTGGGAGAGTAAAACAGAGGGAGAGAGACAGAGAGCCACAGATAGACAGAATGAGTGGGAGAGTAAAACAGAGGGAGAGAGACAGAGAGCCACAGATAGACAGAATGAGTGGGAGAGTAAAACAGAGCGAGAGAGACAGAGAGCCACAGATAGACAGAATGAGTGGGAGAGTAAAACAGAGCGAGAGAGACAGAGAGCCACAGATAGACAGAATGAGTGGGAGAGTAAAACAGAGCGAGAGAGACAGAGAGCCACAGATAGACAGAATGAGTGGGAGAGTAAAACAGAGCGAGAGAGACAGAGAGCCACAGATAGACAGAATGAGTGGGAGAGTAAAACAGAGGGAGAGAGACAGAGAGCCACAGATAGACAGAATGAGTGGGAGAGTAAAACAGAGGGAGAGAGACAGAGAGCCACAGATAGACAGAATGAGTGGGAGAGTAAAACAGAGCGAGAGAGACAGAGAGCCACAGATAGACAGAATGAGTGGGAGAGTAAAACAGAGCGAGAGAGACAGAGAGCCACAGATAGACAGAATGAGTGGGAGAGTAAAACAGAGCGAGAGAGACAGAGAGCCACAGATAGACAGAATGAGTGGGAGAGTAAAACAGAGGGAGAGAGACAGAGAGCCACAGATAGACAGAATGAGTGGGAGAGTAAAACAGAGGGAGAGAGACAGAGAGCCACAGATAGACAGAATGAGTGGGAGAGTAAAACAGAGGGAGAGAGACAGAGAGCCACAGATAGACAGAATGAGTGGGAGAGTAAAACAGAGGGAGAGAGACAGAGAGCCACAGATAGACAGAATGAGTGGGAGAGTAAAACAGAGGGAGAGAGACAGAGAGCCACAGATAGACAGAATGAGTGGGAGAGTAAAACAGAGGGAGAGAGACAGAGAGCCACAGATAGACAGAATGAGTGGGAGAGTAAAACAGAGGGAGAGAGACAGAGAGCCACAGATAGACAGAATGAGTGGGAGAGTAAAACAGAGGGAGAGAGACAGAGAGCCACAGATAGACAGAATGAGTGGGAGAGTAAAACAGAGGGAGAGAGACAGAGAGCCACAGATAGACAGAATGAGTGGGAGAGTAAAACAGAGGGAGAGAGACAGAGAGCCACAGATAGACAGAATGAGTGGGAGAGTAAAACAGAGGGAGAGAGACAGAGAGCCACAGATAGACAGAATGAGTGGGAGAGTAAAACAGAGGGAGAGAGACAGAGAGCCACAGATAGACAGAATGAGTGGGAGAGTAAAACAGAGGGAGAGAGACAGAGAGCCACAGATAGACAGAATGAGTGGGAGAGTAAAACAGAGGGAGAGAGACAGAGAGCCACAGATAGACAGAATGAGTGGGAGAGTAAAACAGAGGGAGAGAGACAGAGAGCCACAGATAGACAGAATGAGTGGGAGAGTAAAACAGAGGGAGAGAGACAGAGAGCCACAGATAGACAGAATGAGTGGGAGAGTAAAACAGAGGGAGAGAGACAGAGAGCCACAGATAGACAGAATGAGTGGGAGAGTAAAACAGAGGGAGAGAGACAGAGAGCCACAGATAGACAGAATGAGTGGGAGAGTAAAACAGAGGGAGAGAGACAGAGAGCCACAGATAGACAGAATGAGTGGGAGAGTAAAACAGAGGGAGAGAGACAGAGAGCCACAGATAGACAGAATGAGTGGGAGAGTAAAACAGAGGGAGAGAGACAGAGAGCCACAGATAGACAGAATGAGTGGGAGAGTAAAACAGAGGGAGAGAGACAGAGAGCCACAGATAGACAGAATGAGTGGGAGAGTAAAACAGAGGGAGAGAGACAGAGAGCCACAGATAGACAGAATGAGTGGGAGAGTAAAACAGAGGGAGAGAGACAGAGAGCCACAGATAGACAGAATGAGTGGGAGAGTAAAACAGAGGGAGAGAGACAGAGAGCCACAGATAGACAGAATGAGTGGGAGAGTAAAACAGAGGGAGAGAGACAGAGAGCCACAGATAGACAGAATGAGTGGGAGAGTAAAACAGAGGGAGAGAGACAGAGAGCCACAGATAGACAGAATGAGTGGGAGAGTAAAACAGAGGGAGAGAGACAGAGAGCCACAGATAGACAGAATGAGTGGGAGAGTAAAACAGAGGGAGAGAGACAGAGAGCCACAGATAGACAGAATGAGTGGGAGAGTAAAACAGAGCGAGAGAGACAGAGAGCCACAGATAGACAGAATGAGTGGGAGAGTAAAACAGAGGGAGAGAGACAGAGAGCCACAGATAGACAGAATGAGTGGGAGAGTAAAACAGAGGGAGAGAGACAGAGAGCCACAGATAGACAGAATGAGTGGGAGAGTAAAACAGAGGGAGAGAGACAGAGAGCCACAGATAGACAGAATGAGTGGGAGAGTAAAACAGAGGGAGAGAGACAGAGAGCCACAGATAGACAGAATGAGTGGGAGAGTAAAACAGAGGGAGAGAGACAGAGAGCCACAGATAGACAGAATGAGTGGGAGAGTAAAACAGAGGGAGAGAGACAGAGAGCCACAGATAGACAGAATGAGTGGGAGAGTAAAACAGAGGGAGAGAGACAGAGAGCCACAGATAGACAGAATGAGTGGGAGAGTAAAACAGAGGGAGAGAGACAGAGAGCCACAGATAGACAGAATGAGTGGGAGAGTAAAACAGAGGGAGAGAGACAGAGAGCCACAGATAGACAGAATGAGTGGGAGAGTAAAACAGAGGGAGAGAGACAGAGAGCCACAGATAGACAGAATGAGTGGGAGAGTAAAACAGAGGGAGAGAGACAGAGAGCCACAGATAGACAGAATGAGTGGGAGAGTAAAACAGAGGGAGAGAGACAGAGAGCCACAGATAGACAGAATGAGTGGGAGAGTAAAACAGAGGGAGAGAGACAGAGAGCCACAGATAGACAGAATGAGTGGGAGAGTAAAACAGAGGGAGAGAGACAGAGAGCCACAGATAGACAGAATGAGTGGGAGAGTAAAACAGAGGGAGAGAGACAGAGAGCCACAGATAGACAGAATGAGTGGGAGAGTAAAACAGAGGGAGAGAGACAGAGAGCCACAGATAGACAGAATGAGTGGGAGAGTAAAACAGAGCGAGAGAGACAGAGAGCCACAGATAGACAGAATGAGTGGGAGAGTAAAACAGAGGGAGAGAGACAGAGAGCCACAGATAGACAGAATGAGTGGGAGAGTAAAACAGAGCGAGAGAGACAGAGAGCCACAGATAGACAGAATGAGTGGGAGAGTAAAACAGAGGGAGAGAGACAGAGAGCCACAGATAGACAGAATGAGTGGGAGAGTAAAACAGAGCGAGAGAGATGTAATTGTAGAGAGTTGTATGTAAAAGAAGATTAAAATTAGTAATTAATAGTATAATAATAATAATATAATATAATAACAGTAATAGTAGTAATTAACTTGGCCTGGGTTGTGTTAACAGTAATTAACTTGGCCTGGGTTGTGTTAACAGTAATTAACTTGGCCTGGGTTGTGTTAACAGTAATTAACTTGGCCTGGGTTGTGTTAACAGTAATTAACTTGGCCTGGGTTGTGTTAACAGTAATTAACTTGGCCTGGGTTGTGTTAACAGTATTTAACTTGGCCTGGGTTGTGTTAACAGTAATTAACTTGGCCTGGGTGGTGTTAACAGTAATTAACTTGGCCTGGGTTGTGTTAACAGTAATTAACTTGGCCTGGGTGGTGTTAACAGTATTTAACTTGGCCTGGGTTGTGTTAACAGTAATTAACTTGGCCTGGGTTGTGTTAACAGTAATTAACTTGGCCTGGGTTGTGTTAACAGTAATTAACTTGGCCTGGGTTGTGTTAACAGTATTTAACTTGGCCTGGGTTGTGTTAACAGTAATTAACTTGGCCTGGGTTGTGTTAACAGTATTTAACTTGGCCTGGGTGGTGTTAACAGTAATTAACTTGGCCTGGGTTGTGTTAACAGTAATTAACTTGGCCTGGGTTGTGTTAACAGTAATTAACTTGGCCTGGGTTGTGTTAACAGTATTTAACTTGGCCTGGGTGGTGTTAACAGTAATTAACTTGGCCTGGGTTGTGTTAACAGTAATTAACTTGGCCTGGGTTGTGTTAACAGTATTTAACTTGGCCTGGGTGGTGTTAACAGTAATTAACTTGGCCTGGGTTGTGTTAACAGTATTTAACTTGGCCTGGGTGGTGTTAACAGTAATTAACTTGGCCTGGGTTGTGTTAACAGTAATTAACTTGGCCTGGGTTGTGTCAACAGTAATTAACTTGGCCTGGGTTGTGTTAACAGTAATTAACTTGGCCTGGGTTGTGTTAACAGTAATTAACTTGGCCTGGGTTGAATAAAGGGTTGAATAAAGAGAAAGCATTAAACATCCATGAATGTATAATCAAGTATTAGGGCCAAACTACGAGCGCCAATTGCTTTTGTGAAATTGACCAGAAAAAGTCTATGTCGATCCACTGAGGCAAAAAGGACAATGTCGGAATATAATTCAAGAAGAGAAAAGCTGCAAAATGGAGAGTTGAAAATCAATAGAAGGGAAGGCCAGAACAGTAGTGTAATGGTTGGGAATGGTTTGGGAATGGTTTGGGAATGGTTTGGGAATGGTTTGGGAATGGTTTGGTGAATGGTTTGGGAATGGTTTGGTGAATGGTTTGGGAATGGTTTGGGAATGGTTTGGGAATGGTTTGGGAATGGTTTGGTGAATGGTTTGGGAATGGTTTGGGAATGGTTTGGTGAATGGTTTGGGAATGGTTTGAGAATGGTTTGGGAATGGTTTGGGAATGGTTTGGGAATGGTTTGGTGAATGGTTTGGGAATGGTTTGAGAATGGTTTGGGAATGGTTTGGGAATGGTTTGGGAATGGTTTGGTGAATGGTTTGGGAATGGTTTGGGAATGGTTTGGTGAATGGTTTGGGAATGGTTTGAGAATGGTTTGGGAATGGTTTGGGAATGGTTTGGGAATGGTTTGGTGAATGGTTTGGGAATGGTTTGGGAATGGTTTGGGAATGGTTTGGGAATGGTTTGGTGAATGGTTTGGGAATGGTTTGAGAATGGTTTGTTGAAGCGGTAGAAGAGGATGATAGCAGTGCCGCTATGTGATGTGTGATGATTGTGAGGTGCTCTAAACATTTGACAGTCACAAGACAGGGACTTCAAATAGGCCTATGGCATGTCTAGGGAACTGTAGCTTACTGTTCAGATGGGTTAAATGGAAACTGAAATCAGGACACTGACTTCAGTATTTTTTCCAGTAAAATGATACACCAAATGTAGGCTACATTTTGACTCGGGAACAGGAGCGGAGAAATTTGAAAGTCACAAGACGGGGACTTGAAAATGGCACGTCTAGGGAAGTGTACTGTTCAGATGGGTTAAATGGAAAACTAGCCTAACTAAAATCTTGACACTTACTATAGGTCTATAACCTCTCACATAGGCTAATTCAATATTAACTCCTGCAGAATTAAACATTTCTTGTAATCAAATTATACACCAAATGTGTACATTTTGACTCGGGAACAGGAGTGGAGAAATATATATATTTTTCTTTCAGCATATTGAGGGAACTTATGTGCGATTAGGGACCGTCTGTAAAGGTGCCATCTTTATCAGCGTCATAAAAGCTGATAGTATTTCAACCACATAAAATATGAATCCAAATCTAACTGAAATCTTATCGGAAACATGTAGGGGTAGTTTTCAAAGTTTTTTAATTTCCTTAAAACTGGTCGAAATGAAGACATTTGGAACTGTTGCATTTTCTACCCGGTCCCTAAACATATTTGCTGTGTGAAAGAAGCAGAGATGAAAGCGAAAACTTGACCAATGTCAACTACATTGAATGATTTATGCTATTGATTTATGACATTCTGGTGAATGTAGCATTCTAGGGCAACAAGTAATGTCAGAAGAGAAGCTGCATGTATCTAACTATAGACAAGTTAACTAACAAATAGCCTACCAAAATGTTGAAAATTATAAGCACAGACATAGGTTTATCTAAAAAGGCCTGTAAAAAACTGACTGTATAGCACATTTTTCATATTTGTGGGTAAGGGTCGGGTGCGGGCCTCCGATTTTCACTTTATCACATACAGTACGAGTCAACAGTCTGGACACACCGACTCATTCAAGGGTTTTTCTTTATTTGTACTATTTTCTACATTGTAGAATAATAGCGAAGACATCAAAACTATGAAATAACACATATAGAATCATGTAGAAACCAAAAAAGTGTTGGCAAGTGCCAGGACCGTCTCCTAAAGTTGATTCAGCTGCGGGATCGGGGCACCACCAGTACAGAGCTTGCTCAGGAATGGCAGCGGGCAGGTGTGAGTGCATCTGCATGCACAGTGAGGTGAAGACTTTTGGAGGATGGCCTGGTGTCAAGAAGGGCAGTAAAGAAGCCACTTCTCTCCAGGAAAAACATCAGGGACAGACTGATATTCTGCAAAAGGTACAGGGATTGGACTGCTGAGGACTGGGGTGAAGTCATTTTCTCTGATGAATCCCCTTTCCGATTGTTTGGGGCATCCGGAAAAAAGCTTGTCCGGAGAAGACAAGGTGAGCGCTACCATCAGTCCTGTGTCATGCCAACAGTAAAGCATCCTGAGACCATTCATGTGTGGGGTTGCTTCCCAGCCAAGGGAGTGGGCTCACAATTTTGCCTAAGAACATAGCCATGAATAAAGAATGGTACCAACACATCCTCCGAGAGCAACTTCTCCCAACCATCCAGGAACAGTTTGGTAACGAACAATGCCTTTTCCAGCATGATGGAGCACCTTGCCATAAGGCAAAAGTGATAACTAAGTGACTCGGGGAACAAAACATCGATATTTTGGGTCCATGGCCAGGAAACTCCCCAGACCTTAATCCCATTGAGAACTTGTGGTCAATCCTCAAGAGGCGGGTGGACAAACAAAAACCCACAAATTCTGACAAACTCCAAGCATTGATTATTTAAGACTGGGCTGCCATCAGTCAGGATGTGGGCCAGAAGTTAATTGACAGCATGCCAGGGCGGATTGCAGAGTTCTTGAAAAAAAAGCCTTTGACACTTATGAAATGCTTGTAATTATACTTCAGTATCCCATAGTAACATCTGACAAAAATATCTAAAGACACTGAAGCAACAAACTTTGTGAAAATGTATATTTGTGTCATTCTCAAAACTTTTGGCCACGACTGTATAGGTCCAAAAGGGGCCATCTTCTCAAAAACGGCTTGTGATACAAATGTAAAATCCATTTCAAAACATCCTTTCTCCCAATGGAGTTTCTCTGTGAGAATTGCCATGAACATTTTTTTTCGGGCTATACCTGCGTGTGTGTCTGCGTTTTTCATACCTGGTCCAGAGCAGTCCAGCGCTGGCCGAGGTCCCGGTTACACCCACCAAAGCTGCAAGCATCAGTCTCCTCCTACTGGCCCCACCCTTTACAGCCTCACCATGGTAACGCCGTGACAACTGCACGAGCCCCACAACCGCCGCCGACATCGCCCGCAAGCGGTACATTCTGCAGAGAGAGAGAGACAGAGAGAGACAGAGAGAGACAGAGAGAGACAGAGAGAGACAGAGAGACAGAGAGAGAGAGAGAGAGAGACAGAGAGACAGAGAGAGAGAGAGAGACAGAGAGACAGAGAGACAGAGAGAGACAGAGACAGAGACAGAGAGAGACAGAGAGAGACAGAGAGAGACAGAGAGAGACAGAGAGAGACAGAGAGAGAG